>NW_027466147.1:1472500-1592500 GCF_046127955.1 Nelusetta ayraudi | reverse complement strand
TTGCTTATCACCTCCTGGAGGTCATCTGCCAATCAGAGGGCACACTTCCTGTTTGTCTCAAGCTAAAACCTACACGTCAACGCGGCAGAAGTAAGAACAAGAGAGCGTTTTCACTGGAAGGACGGACGGATGGACGGACGGACGGACGGACGGTTAACGAGCTTCAGGCCCACAGCTCGCTTCCTCCAGCCGACACGTACGCAAGGCAGCTGCAGAGACCACCAGCCCGCCGTCTGTTTACACTACACTCTGAACCCTCTCTGGGAGGAACGCTTCCAAACATGTGCAGCGGGTTCCGCATCTGGACGTACTGTATATTCCTGGAGGGCCCTCGCCGCTCATCAAAACCAAGGGACGCCGTCACTCTGAATTCCAGCCGTGACATTTTCCCCCGGTGCCGGCCGGCCGAGCCTCCCACCTGCAGACTGATCCAAAAGGGGCGCATTTTTTTCTTCTTCTCTCTCTCTCTCTCTCTCTCTCTCTCTCTCTCTCTCTCGAGCATTCCACCGCATTTCCTGTTTCGCTTGAAATGTTTGCACCCATTCGGTTCCCCGTATTCGAAATATCAGCCCGTCATCATCTCTTAATCAACCCCATCCGCCCCCGAGTCGGCTAACAACGCAGCGGAATGGAAAATCCTAAAGACGTCCTACTGAGTTTAATTTGTCTGGAGCCACAACAGTCCTCTTGAGGAGGGGTTATTAGCGAAGAGTCTGAGCAGGCTGAGCTCAACTACTGGGGCTGAAGATTGTATATGAAGGCACGTTCACAAAGGCGAAATAAGCCACTGGTTTTCAATGCAGAGGTCCCGCATGATGCTGTGACCTGCGTTCTGTGTCTCTGTCCAGGCAGTGGGCTCAAACAGAACAGGAGAAAAGTCTGTCTTTCACTGTGTCTGCCTGCTCCAGTGTGTGACACAAACTGGCCCTTTGTGATGTCACAGAGGGGACAGTTCTAAGCTCTAAGTGAAGTGAATGACTGCCCGAACAGCAACAATTAGGAATTTTAGGTAGTACTTTATAATAATGATCGTTTATAAAATATTTATAAGCTATTAGTGTATATATGTATATATATATATATATATATATATATATATATATATATATATATATATATATATATATATATATATACATATATATATATACGTATATATATATATATATATATATATATATATATATATATAATACATATATGTGTGTGTTTTTTCTTCAGATATCAGGAGGTCGTCAGGTACTTCAGGTTTTATTTTCTAGGCAAAGACACACAAACACTAGCTGGAACAGGGCTACGCATGGGACGGGCTGCAATAAATCCTGGAGTGTTTTCCCTGTCGGGGCTTGATTATTGACAGGAAAAGAGGGAAGCGTCGCAGCGGCAGGCAGGAGTCGGTTAAAGCCTCGCTGCCTTTTTTCTCCGGGACCAAACCTACAATTAGAGTATCAAATGTTGCTTCTGTTTAGGAAGGTGATGGCAGAGGTGAGGAAGGAGGGACGGCAGTAATTTTATGAGTGTGTGTGTGTGTGTGTGTGTGTGTGTGTGTGTGTGTGTGTGTGTGTGTGTTGTTTGGCAGCAGGTTTCGCAGGAAGGTGAGGGCTGGGAAACCAGGTGTTGCTGCGGCCAGGTAGGAAGGCAGGTGATTTTAACAAGCTTCCAGCTCCGAGTCGAGCGGCAGCAACTTAAGCGTGACCCTCCCACATCCTACCCCTCCCCCGCCCGGCCCCTCCCCTCACCGGACAGGTCTGAAATCCCAGGAATGTAATTAAAGCGCTGGAAAGCTTCAGGTGGTCAGACTTGGCGAGCCGGAGCAGCGAAAAACGTGCTGGAGGCAGATCAGAACTTCGGAACGACAACACGGCCCGAGTCCAGTCGTTCCCCGAGACGACGCTTTGGATTCAGCGGATTAATTAAGAACAAAATATTTTAAGAATCCCAAACTGCGTTGGGAAACGTCCAGGTGGAGGGATTAGGGATGTGTGACCCGACATTCCTGCACTGAGATGTCGACCGTTTCGTTATTTCGTCAGTTTTATTGTTAACGGCCAACTTTGATTGAACTTAAATAAGAGAGTTCAACTTGGGTAAATGAGTCATCCCGTGTATTCAGGTTGCTTTTAGCTGTCCGGAGTCAAGTTGATGCTGGAAGTGGAGAGAAGGTGATAATCTGACAGACTTTTCAAACATTCGCTCTTTGAAGAAACACTCGGATTTCCAAAGACTGCCCCACTCGGACCTTGTTAACCTGTGAAAAGCCACATCCTCAGCCTGTTTAAAGACTCTGTAAACACTCCACTGCACATCACGCTTCAGACGGACGTGCGCTAACACCGTAGCCGTGACCCACAATGAAATACGTGACGGCGGCCCGGCCCGAGACGGACTGATGGGACTCATGCGCCGCATAATGACTCCCTATGTAAACTGAGAGACGACTGCAAAAGTGCCATTATGCTTCATCATAATGACTGCTGAGCATGTGTTTTATACATCCTCGGCATCTCCCCGAAGGGCCCTCCGACGTGTGAGCCGACACGAGAACCCGTTCGCGGCGCTTTATGGGCGTCGCTTCGAGAAGCATCGCGCTTCTTTATGGGCGTCGTCATAAAGCGGAAAACGTGGCGCAGTGCGACGAGGCGCTGCAGACTTTGCTGAGCGTGCAGCGGACGCACTTTTGCAAGTTGCAGCACCGAGAGATAAGTCACGAGCAGCTAGAGGAGGACAAAGCCAACGGCTTGGGAGGTTTTCACAATAAGAGGGAAGCTTTTGAGCTTTAAGAAAAGATGTATAATATATTCAGCGCCTCGATGTGGCGGAATCACATCCCTGAGATGTTTTGAATAAATCAATGCAAGTGTTGACTTGTTGCCCTTCCCTCCTTCTTCTCTAGTGTTTCCCCTACAGCTTCTTCTCTGCAGCCTGAGAGGGTCTGACTTTTCTTCAGTCCGACTGGATCTCGACGCCGCTCGCCTCTCTAATCAGCCCGACACCGGCATGCCTTTGAATCCTTTCGGCCGGAGTTTTCTCGGGAACTCGGTCGGCAAGTGACGGCAAAAACCTCCATTCCACAGGTGAGACACGACACCGGGAACCCCTAACGTCAAACACAACACCCGATAGCGGAGGGATTGACTTTCTGGCTGCATACCTGCGCCAGGTGTACGCCTGCTATGTGTGTGTGTGTGTGTGTGTCTGTGTGTGTGTGTGTGTGTGTCGAGGGGGCAGCCAAGGCGGCAGCGTGCATGCGTGTGTGTCTTTCAGGATGTGCGGAGGCCCCGTGGATCACCTCAGGTTGCCCTCCAGAGGCTCGTAAAAGACGGGAGGGAAACACCTCAGCACCTCCACATCCTGGCTGGAGGAGACTTTCTGTCGCTCTCAGGTTGATTTGCTGCGGTGGGAAGTCGGAAAAAAGCCAGACCTCCGCCGTCACTGTCGCGGGCATTGTCGGGCCCGAACGCAACGGATCGCAACTGAGCGCCCGAACGACGAAGACGTGCGAGACAAATAAAATTGCGTGCGAGCGTTTGATGACAGGAAGAGACACCGAGTGGCTGCAAAACAGCAAAATGCACAAGGATGAAAGGGCCGGCGGTGATGGGCCGCAAAACTCAGGCTGGTGGAGGTTCACCACTTCACAGGACAGTCGCAAATACAAAATTTCATGCTGGGAATCAAAAAAATTGGGAGAATTGGTGGAAATTCTGGCTTCAAACAACATTGGAGTGCAGAAAGCGTGAGGATCAAACTGTACGCAATCTGTTTTTAGTTTCATCTGGATATTTAAGACTTTGGAGCTCAACTATAAAACACAACTGTGAGACAAGATGTTTTTTGTTTTTGTCAACTTAAAAACAAAATACTTAAAAAAAATATATATATATATATATATACATAAGAGAAATAACCAAACTCTTATACTGAAGACTATACTATAAGATACTTATAATGCATCCTGTTCATCTTAAACACAACTTACCTCTTTGTGTCCACACAAATGCGCACAAAAGAACTTAAGAATGAATTTTATTCGCCGCTGGGGAAACATAGGACAAGTGTATTTGAGTGAATAGTGACCGGTTGAATGGCAGCACAGTGTGTTGCTTTCACTGTCATGACGCCATCAGGGTGTGTCCGCTGCGTTTTGTCCTCACTGTAATTAAAAAGACCACTGAGATGACGTTCAACTCTTCTTTTGGGTCCCCTCTGGATCCGGTGTCTTTATTTTCGCTAATTTATTGCACGTTGGGTTTGGGATGGGGTTCATGTTGGGTTGGATTTAAAACCGCAACCTTGTATAAACCAGCACGGACATTAATCAGCATCTGAGAGACTCCAGCTATGGTCACAACCACGTCCATAAATGATGGACCAGTCACTTTGAATTTGGAAGAATATTGGACGGAAAGCAGGGAAACGGTTTTGAAAATGTAAACAACTTTCCTCCTGCAACCATCTGCGGCCCCCTGAAAACGCAAAGACGGAGCCCGTGGCAGATGCTTCTGGCGGGACTCACAAACATGTCACACAGAGAGCACGCAGGGGACAACAATGAAATATGTGTTTTCACAGGCCGCCGAGGCACGCAAGTGTCTGAATCACTGGAAAATGCTTGTTTTCGAAGGCTGTCACAGGACCAGCATGACATTTCTATCACGTCGGTGACCCCGCAAAGTCTAAATATACAAGCGGGGGAGGGGAGGAGATAGGCCGCACATCTTGTGAGAGCGTGTCTTTATCGTTTTCTCCCTCTCTCTTTTTCTAAAGCCCCTGCCGGACGTTAAACGCGAGGCGCTCGGGGGGGGGGGGGGTTTGCGAGGACAAACAGGCGAGGGATTCAGATTTTCCCGTTGGGAACTGGGAAGCGCTCTCGCCGTGTTTGTGTGTTCTGCGCCGTGCCGTTCCAACATCGCCACACCAACAGGGAGCCAATCACACGTGAGGCCGGAGCATGACTGAGCGCCGTCTGTCGCCTGTTTACGCCCCGGAGGACAGAATGTACAGAGAATGCAAATCGCGTGGCGGAGACACAAATCGGCCACACAAAGGAGCGTTTTGTGCCACCGGCCCCCGCCGGCCCAGTAACGAGGGCCGATAACGAGCATGAAGCCGACACGTGAGCGCGCGGGAGAGCCAAGCCGAGCGAAGGAGGCCAATATAGCACAGCTTCTTATCGCAGTGTCACAATGTGTCCAATGGCTGAATATATTGTAAAGTTCTCCGCGATATGTAGAATTAACTCATCATTTTTTTTGCTCTTGATCTTCATTTTCTCCTTCTTGTTTATAAGACAATTTTACCAACCGACAGCCACCAGGCTGTATAACAAACACTCAATCGCTAACATTTCAGTAAGGTGCAAATCATTTGAACAGACCATATAGATGTAAATATTTGTATTTATTCTATAAATAATTTATTTTATTTCTAGATTATGACGCAAAAGTCCTCAATGTGGGGTAAATGAAGGCATTCTATTCTATTTTATTTGATTCTATTCCATTTAACGTGAAATGATTGTACTGGTGTGTTTCTTGTATAATAGGTGCTTAGATTGTTGCGTTTGTGTAGTCGTGGCAAAGTTGTAAAGCTGGACAAGTTGTGTAACTTTTTTTGCTCTCTTGCATTTACTGGTTTACAGTTCTCCAATTCTATTATTCATTTTCAAAAGGAGACTGGAACTATCGGTGAATATTATGGCGTGATTCCATCTGGTGACACTTTCATGGTGTTTTCACTCAGACACAAAGTTTATCCTTGGATATTTTATGTCTCCGGTGTTTTATTTATTTATTTATTTTTTAACTGTGAGACTCACCTCTGCTCCAGAATACTTGTTGGTGCGAGTCACCAAGTCGTCCAGGGACACATTCTGGGCCACGGGCATGTTGCGGAACTGGAGGGAGAAGATCTCTCGTCGGGTCGGGCCGTCTGGAAGAGGCACGAAGACGATCCGGTCGAGTCGACCTGGACGCATCAGAGCCTGACGGAGGCAAGAAAAACAGAAAGAGGGCCAATTTATATTTTATTGAACGTCCCTGAAAAGCTTTGGGTTTGAACGTGAATAGGAAGCGTCGGCAGAATGTTCTCTGGCCCGCTGAGCCGAGCGTCACCGAGATGTAATAAATTCAACTTTTCAAACGCAAATCTGGTCCAAGATCAGTGTGGAGTCGCAGAAATACTGACGGCCTTTGACCAGCGGGAGACAGAAGCACTGAATCATCCTCCTCCGCCTCCTGCTGCTGCTGCTGCTGCTGCTGCTGCTGCTCCACGTCTGCGTTTTGACCACAACCGAGGACCAAACGCCCGAAACGCAAACTGTGAAATCGGAGTTTTTCCACCGCCGGCAGTCAGCGGGGAGACAATGTTGACGTTATCTGATAAAGCCTCCACTTCCTAGAGACCACGTCTCCGCGACCCCAAAACAGTCCTTGAGTACCCAAAGCTGCCGCTGTCTCGCTTGTCAGACGTTATTAAGTGGCAGGCGCCTCTCCAACGCAGACAGACAGGCAGGCAGGCAGGCCGGCAGACGGACGGACAAGTAGTCTCTGGTCTGGTCTGGTGACGAGTTGTGTGGCGACATAGACATTTTGTTTAGTTTGATTGGATCATCCCTTTAAAGCCCGGTTGCACTAAAGCAAAATGAATGAATAAATAATTTTCAAAAGTTTCTTCCACCGGTTGCACGTTCCCGGTGGGAAACCGAGCGAGCGAGGAGGGTGGGTGGGTGGGGTGAGGAGGGTGGGTGGGTGGGGTCTGGGGGGGGCGTGCGGCGACTGCAACTGACAGTTTCATTGTTGTTCTTTTCCCCGAGAGCCGCTGAGGCCTGGGGTTGTAAAGACAGTGGAGCCCCCCTGGCCTGGTGCCAGACAGGCCACAGCGGGGCCGGACCCTGGCCGGAGGAGGAGCCGGCGCGCTGGAGACACAGGCAGACGCAAGCCATGCAGGAGGTCACGTCAGGAGTGATCAGTGAAGGTTGGCGGGACCTGGAGGAGCAGCCTTTGAACTTCTTGTTTACGGAGCCGTCGGGAAGCGGAGCTCGGCCTGCTCCAAGCATCTCGCTGCACGCCTACCTTACTGGGATAAAGTTTGTGTTTAAGTCTGACAATCTACTATTTTTTTTTTTTTTTTTTTTTTAAGCAATAATGGTGAAATGATTGTCATGATGATGATGATGATGATGATGGTGAAATGAATGATTCGGATTGAAACTGAAATTCTAAACGTCTTTGCCATGATGTTGCACCACAGAGGTGACGTTTACAACACAGCAGTAGAAAACTCTGAGACTCAATCCTTTCTCAAAAGTACAAGAGTTTAACTTTTACGCCGTTCTTCTCTGCGCCTCGACACGACGAGCTCCCAGTTTACTGGGACGCCGGACAATTTCTACTGCCTTTTATCTCTTGCTTTTTTTGTGCGTCCCGGTGTATGTGTGCGGAACATGAGAGGATGGAAACTGGAGACAAACATGAGTAGCTACCCTTAGGTAACCACAACAGAGCCCTGGCTGGCTGACACACACACACACACACAAACACACACACACACACACACACACACACACAAAAGCAATGGATCATGGGAGGAAATGGTCTTGTTTTTCAGGCCCCTGGATTCTTCCACTCTGGAGAGGAGCCGCTGTGGCTGCGGGTGACGCCGAGCCATCGGCGTAAAGACAGATCAAGGGGAGCGACGTCACGACAGGGACTGGGAGGGTGGAGGCCTGCTGGCTGCAGGCGAGACCGACTGGGAGTGTGATGGACGGCACTGCCGAGGTCTGCAGCACGCACTCGCAAAGCGATGGCAAAATCGATCAAAACAGCGGCGGAACCGGGACCCGATGCGGCTCCTCTTCCAGGAGATGGACGGGTCTGGTGGGCGTGTACGAGGTACGATGACGGGTGCAATTGGGGGGTTGGAGGGTTGGGGGGCCGCAGTGTGCGGCTGTTTTGTCGCAGCAGGTCCAGCCAGTGTGGCAGCGGAGGACGTGCCAGGGACACTTCCTGAGTTGCTCTCCCCTGGAAGTACCTCGTGGCCCGGCGCCAACGTAAACCTGCTGACCCCCCTCTCACCAGTCCCACCACCCCGCCTAACCCTCCCTCCCCACCCCCACCAAAGGCACAGACACAGGCACTCCCATTCACGCTGGCAAACGACAAATGCGCAGACGGAGGCACGCACGTTCCCGGCTCCGGCTCTCCGTCTCTCGGCCCCTTTTCATTTTGGATCGACTCCTCCTGGTGTGAAGTCACCACCTGTTATCAGCTGTTATTTCTCTCAGCGTGTATAATGTGGAAGTGCCTGTGGCTCCAAGACACCCCCTCCCCCCACTCCCTCCACCACCACCCCCCACCCCCCCGGGGGGGGGGGAGGAGGAAAAGAAAAATCAAGAGTTGACTTGCAGCTTCCAGAGCTGCTAAACTCATCTGACTGCCCTGGAGGCAAAGAATGGATTTTTTTTTTTCAACCCGCCTCTTTCCTCTCAGCAAGAGCAGGAGGCCCATCCATCACCTAACAAGATACGCTTCCTGTTCTCAAGGATCCAAGGGTGGGGTGGTGGAGGGGGTGGGGGACCCCGGGGGACAAATACGGGGCTTGGCATGTTGGCTGAGTGGTGACGGACACTTTTTGTGACAGCATTGTTTCACCTGGGCTGGTCGGAGGGAGGCAGGGTGGGAGGGAATCGCTAAGCCAGACTGAGAGTCCCAGACGAGCCACTTGAGAGAACTATGGGGCCGACAAAATAAAACCCCACAAACAACCACGGCTAAGTGGCGCGGCAGACAGAAAGGAAAAAAAAAAAATCTTGGGTTTTACTTTGCAAGGTGATTCCTGCGTGACAGACGGCCTGCAGACCTCAGTGCTGCACTGACATAACAGGCATAGTTACGCATGAGCCATTAGCAATTAGAAATGGCCCGGGGCAAGAAATACCAACTGACTTCATGTCAATAGCGAAGCACTTATATGTTGGTAATTTTGCTGCTTTCTGCTGTGTAGCTCTCAGGAGGATGGTCACCATCTTTGGCTGGTCACAAGTGTTTGCTACGCCAACCCAGACCCCCCCGTGACCGTGGTGGTGGTACGTGGTGTTCAAGGCACTGTTGCCTAAACCCGAGAATGGATGTTTCCTCTACTGGCCAAATTGGATGCAAACTGGAACGCAGTTTCCAAACTGTTTGCTCCAACTCCGCTCAAATCCATCCGGTGCTGTTGGTGACCGTCGGACTTGGGGATCCTCAAGCCAGGCAAAGGTTTCAAAAAGAGCCGAGGCCCGAGCTGAAGGCCAAAGAGAGACACCCAGACTTCACAGCGCGGCGATTTTCACTGCCGATAACAACAGCGATCATTCCAGGCATTGCAATCCTCTTTGAGAAGTGATTACCCTCTAATGACAGATGACTTCCTCTCCGCGAAAGGCCAGCGCCTCTCCCTAAGCAGCGAGGAATGCTGGGAATCTTCTCCACAGAGCGTTGCCGCTGAGCACATTCTTGGCCGGCTCTAATCTGACCCGCTCGGAGCGACAAACTACGGGATGTTTACAAGCGGACGCCTCTGCGATTTTGGCCACCTCGTCCTCAAGAAGGAGGCTTTTAAAAGACGGCGTGCGGCCGAGCGGGGATGACGCACGCCTCGTCGCTGCAATCGAGGAAGATCAAGAAGCAGAGGGTCGACGGCGGCCAGGACGATGACTAACTTCTTCCCCGCACAGCTGGGGGGCTCTGGTCCACTGCTTAAAAGCCCCTTCTGTCTGTGTTTTTGAAGTATCTCGCGAGGCTGATAGCAGGCTGTCTGGCTCTGAGTGAGTGTCTTGCCCGCGGAGACGTCGGTTGACTTTGTTCCCCGCCTGGAGGCATCTGCTGCATGCGGTTTCCTAACCTGTCAGTCTGCAATCCTCGGAGGCCTCAGTGAGTCATAGCGACTTGGAGAAGGGCCACCCCGGATTTGTGCAGAACACACACCAAACAAGAAGAAAGAAAAATATGCAAAAAAATATGCATGGGGACCAAAGGGTGACAGCGACGGGTGACTGTTGCAGGTCGCATGCTGGACCTGCACGCTGGAAAACAACACGGCACAGTCGGTGCAATCGGGTTGCAAGTAATCCTTCAGAGGAATCCGTGCACTTGCACCTGCATCCAGTCTTCTGTTCAATCTTGTTTTTTTTCGTTTTTATTTGTAATTACCAGTTTTAAAGGTAACAATGCGTTGCGTGTCGTTAAAAGTTTTGTTTTCATACGCCAAAATCCGTTCCAAAACATTGAATCAACTGCATGACTCCCAGCTGCTGCGTTTGCAACGAGCTATTTTTAAAACATCCTCGACACAAAAGGTGTTGGCTTGATTGTAACTGGGCGTGCATCAAAACAGTGGAACCCTCTGATGAGGCAGAGGTACAATTTCATGAAAGGTTCCATTCATAACTTGCAATAATTAGGCGAACGCAAGTTTGCTCACGTCAGAGTTTGAAAAACACAACGCGGCATCATTTCACAACCACGACTTGGCAAAAGTTGGAGTCGTCAAATGTGAACAATATTCAGAACTTAGGAAATGTCATCCTTTTCTTACTTTTAGACTTCTCGCTTGCGCTCAACTCAACCTCATTTGTGTTGACCAACATTTTCATCCTGTTTCACAATCAGCATCGGGTGAACGTGTTTGAGGCAAATGACAAAATGTACCTTCGTACGTCCTGCACAGAAGCCCAGATTCATCGGGATCTGGACATTGTAGCCGTCAAATTTGTCTATACTTATTTTAAATCCTGCAGATATTGAGCCGTAGCTAAAGGAGACTAATAGTTCCACCGCAGAGCTTCGCACACCACATCCATCCTCAAAGAGATGACATAATTTTGGACGAGACCCGCTGTGTTCAGAGGGACGGCGGACCTGCTCTCTGTCAGTTCTGATTCCGATGCGGGACGGGATCAGAGGGGAAGCAGAGGGGGGAGAAAGAGAGAGTAAATCAGAGGGAGCTGGAGGGGAGGGAATAGCGGGGTGGGGTGGGGTGGGTTGGGGGGCGAGCAACCAAAAGAAAAGGGAGTGAGAGAGAGCGAGAGAGAGAGAGAGAGAGAGGCAGAGTTGGCAACCAGTCAAAAACATGAGAGGCTTTCACTCTGGATTTTGCCCTTGAGTCAAGCTCACATCCGGCAGGCGAGGCCACCGTGTCCAAGAACCAAATAACTCTGGCGCTGTTAACCCCCTGCTGTCCCGCACAGCCACAGACAGGAAGTCCACATTTGTAGTTTTAAAAGCGAGGCACAAAAAAACACGTGGACAGGTGATCCTACACAGCGTGACCCTCTCGGCATGCCCGGAACTGAAGTTCGACTGTAAATCCCGACATTCCAGCGAATGTCTGAGGGAGTGTCGCCCTGGGCCTTTTCAATTTCTGATGACATTCTATTATTCCCGTTTTAAAGAAAATGTTCCCTCTAGTTTTGTCGCCCGGACCAAAACTGGAAAAAAAAGTGGCGACCAAGAAACAAAGACACACATCAAAGAGGTTTTAGTCATTCTTTTGCGTCGACATATAAACTGGAAAGTGAGTTCACCCGAACTGCAGCTCCAGTCAAGTGACTGAACTCGCTCTAAACTCAGTTGGATGCTTCACAAAGGGGTCGGGATAATAGTTTCCTTTGGTTTCATCTTGGCTAATCTGCGGCTTTGTTTTAAAACCTGCGCCGGTTCGTCCTTCCTTTGCCTGCGCAGTCGACCGACTCGGTTCTCCCGCTGTCAGCGAGGCGGATTCCTCCGGGCCGCTGGTGAAAAGTTTTGGAGTAACAACCGTAGAACGTTCCATATGTTTCCCGGGAACATTTTAGTGTTTGCGTTTGACGCTATACGCTGCCGCCGTGGAGTTTCACAATACTATTTTTATTACGCGTGAGCTCAGCAGGAGACACAATTGTGTGTGTCAGTATGTGTGTGTGTTTGTGTGTGTGTGAGATGTTGTGCTTTCGCAGTGTTGTTGAGCGGAGGGTCATTACAGAATGAGATGTCACACCTCTTTTACCTTTTATGGCTTGTGTGTGTGTGTGTGTGTGTGTGTGTGTGTGTGTGTGTGTGTGTGTGTGTCGGTGTTGCGATCATATGGAGGCCAGGTGAAGAGGCTGAGACCGGGGAAGGAAAAGCGGTGGCAGCTGTGTTGCTCTCCTCCAGGGCCGGGTTAGTGGCTGAGCTGTGCAGTTGGCGAGGGCTCCTCACGCCGCCAACAGCTGCCCTGGAGGCCACCGTTTAAAAAAAAAAAGAAAGAATGAAGGAAAGAAAGAAAGAAAGTCTCCGAATCTGTCCAAACAACCCCCGTCTGGCCCGGCCCTCGCACCTCCATGGAAATAAAGAAAAAATAAAAAAAACGGCCACCACCAGGGAGGCCGTTTCATTTCGACAGGGACGGCGGGCGGAGTGCGTACGGGAAGGGAAGAGAGGGGGAAAAAAAGAAGGTGAAGAAAAGCAGAGGAAATTAGACGGCGGCCACGTTGAAATATCGACTCATTGGAGCCCAAAATAAAAAGTGAAAAAAAGAAAAAAGAGCAGCAGAGCGGGGCCGCCATAAAACAGCCGTGTGTTTGCTTTACAAAGAGGCGTTTCCTGTGAGCTGTCCGCAGTCTAATTCTGCCAGGCTTTACGTTCGGTGTGAACCCGCCGGGTCTGCTTCCCATAAACGGGTCCCGCGTGGCAGCTAGGACAACCGGCGGACAATAGATTTTTCTCTGACAGAAATGTGAAGTCGATTTTATTTTATTTTTTTCATTTCAAGCACAGTACGCTAATCTACCTGCCGTCGTAAAGAGTGGTGAGTAGACAGCAGCAACGAGCAAAGCTGCTTCACAAAGCAGAACCAGTGACGGCGGCGGTACATTGATTGGTGATCAAGTCATAGCTGGAGCTAATAAAACAGCCCAAAAAACACACAATGTGAAATATTCAAAATACATCAACAAATGAAACAAAAGAAAACAAAAACTCTTTTGTTTGTTTTTTTTTAAATAAAGCTATTCGGCTTCAATCCATGGAGATGCTGAAGAACCAGAGGCCCTCTTTTATTGGCTGAACCTCGTTGTCATGGAGACATTCAAAGTGGTAGATAGAATTTAGCGTCCGAACAATGGCTCCTTAAAGCATCGCAATATTAAAAAAAAAATGCCTGTAAGGAAAAAGTCCAAATCAACACAGCGGCGCTACGGCTACGATGACGCCTGAAGGGTCAGAGTGGAAAAAATTCACTTTACAATCCTGGTCGACGATGCTGAGGTGGATTTAGAGAATTTGTCTACTCACTAACTAACTGCACCCCTGCCTGCACACACGAGTGTGACAGCACACATGAACTCAATGCGTGCGTGCACACACACACACACACACACACACACACACACACACACACACACACACACACACACACACACACGCACACATGCACGCACGCACACAGAGCCAGACTGCAGGTGCCAGGCCCACCTCGGGGTCCCTGCCGGGCTCTCGTTAGGCCCGGTGCCATTCAGGCGGCTCCTAACACGCAACCCCGAGTGCTTTGTGTTTCTCTGACAGCCCTTGTCATTCTCTCCGTGTTAGAGGTGGAGAGGAAAAAGGAGAAGAAGAAAAAGAAGAGGAGGAGGAGGAGGAGGAGGAAGAAGAAGAAGATTTTGATTTTTATAACCACGCTTTATTTACAAGAACAAACACGGAAATGATGTGCCTATTTTTACAAAGAGATGGAAGAAGAAGAAGAAGAAGAAGAAGAAGAAGAAGAAGAAGAAGAAGAAGAATGTAATTCTGATTTGCAGCGATTCAAAACGCAATAAAAATTTGTCAACGACTGAGGAAATGTTGTATTTGCCTTCAGAAGTTGATTTTTCTTAATTCGGCAAAATCTTCTTTAGACTTTTTGTGATTTTTCTCTCCAAGTTTCTGTTTTGAAGCGGTGGAATGAAGTCATTAGAAACATTCCTGATTAAGGGACGCACGCTAGTCTTAACAAAACACATACACAAACATGCTCGCACACACATAAACACACACACACACACACACTTGAACTCTCACATATGCCGCTGCTCACAGATTCCTACTGAAGAGACGAACATAAACAGGCACGTTGCTGAGTGACAGAGTCGAGTCGGGCGGATCAGTTTCCACTTCCGTGAAATCTAAACATCAGCTTGTTTACCTTCGTCCTGGGCTGAGACTGGGCCAGGGTGACAGAGAGGAAGCAGTGTGTCGCTGCGTCTGTGTGTGTGTGTGTGTGTGTGTGTGTGTGTGTGTGTGTCCAGAAAGACAGACAACAGTTAAAGGGACAGCGACAGAAGGGAAAAATGCTCTTTGCTGTGGTAAAAAAGCGCTGAGGCCGGCGCTACAGAGACGTCTTCATCACTTTACGGTGCAGTCGCATCAGCTTGGGAGCCAGAAATCAGGGCTGAGAACGGCTGGATGGATTTTATTTGACCATGTGACAATCGCAAGACGGCTGCGCCCACTGTTGCTGCAGTCGATCATATCTCTTACAATATGTCTGGGACACTAACTAAACACAACTTGCAAAAAAAAAAGTAAAAGATTTTACTTAAAAGAGCTCAAATTATTCTTAAGATTGGTTGACTTTTTGGAAATGACGCCCCTGTCGTTGAAACAGCACCGCCAGCTGGCCTGGTGTAGAATTACATTTGGTTGCCTGCCCGACACCTTCTCATGAGGACACGCCTGTCTTTGTCCCCTCTCCCACAGTGATCTGGAAACTGGTCAGCCAGTCAACCCGGGCCATTCTCCCCATTAAAAGTCAGTGAATCATAAGAATCATTTTGACTGGTTTTCTCTGCCAATGTTTTCTGATTTCCTGATCTCAGCTTTCACTTCCTGCTGAAACAATCGACTGAGGGTCATTCAAGTTCCTGTGACATTTCACACAAGCTGACATGCTGACTCCAGGTGAGCGGGCACGACAACGAGCAAGGAAGCAAACTCATATCTAATAGGCTATGTCCAATTATTAATTTCAGTTAAATAAAGGAGTAATTAGCGGTGTCGAGTGAGTATAAAAGGGATTTCTCGGATGAATTGTTGTGGTTGGCAGTTTTCACCAGCTCAGTGGTAGGTTGTGGGTTCAATTCCCCGGTCGGGTCACACCAAAGACTGTAAAAATAGTACCCATTGCCTCCCTGCTTGGCACTTAGTATTCGTGGTTGGACTTGGGGCGGGGGGGGTTAGATCACCCAATGATTCCCGGGTGTGGCGCAATTGCTGCCTTAGTTTGAGGATTTCCAGTAAAAAATTCCAACAAACAAACCAAACCAATCGGATCAGGGTCTGCCAGTAGGGACTTTTAAAATGCGGCTCTAGAGCGTCCGCTCGCATCTCCCGACGTGCGCAAACCAATGGCGGCCAGCGCGACACGTGCTAATCTGCAACGTCAGAGCAATTAGCCTTAACCTACTGCACCGGAGATAAAAGGGGAACGGGGAGAACACAGAGAGAGCAGTTTGAGAGGCAGGACGGAAGGAAGGAAGGAAGGAAGGAAGGGAAAAAAAAAAATCCCCCACCCCAGCATGTGAAAACCTGTGTCAGATTTCGCCACAGACAAGGTCACCCCCTCCGCTGGTCTCGCCTCAGCGCTCCGGCTCGGTAATCAGATCCGGCGGCAGGGACGGCGACAAAACCAGTTCCCGTCGCGGCGGCAGCCGAGGTGCCCGCTTGGGTTTACACGCCCACTGGGTTTACCACACCTCTCTCTCTCTCTCTCTCTCTCTCTCTCTCTCTCTCTCTCTCTCTCTCTCTCTCTCTCTCTCTCTCTCTCTCTCTCTCTCTCTCTCTCTCTCTCTCTCTCTGTGTCACAGTCGCTCTGCTTTTGAGATACTCTCGTTCCGACAATTCCGATTCGACAACTCGCGCCTCTTCGCTTCAAGTCGAGATGAAGAGGCCTGGTGCGTCTCGGCGTGACGCTCGGCGTGCTTGCCATCGCGCTCGCGCCTATGAAACGCGGCGTAATCCCTTCCAGCTGCCTCCCTCACTCACCCACCGACCGACCCTCCTCCGCCTCCCCCACCGCCACCCTCCCCTTCTTTTTTCAGGGGAAACTGTAGCTCGTATCTCCGCCGAGTGCGTTTGCCACGGGGGCCCCGGGCGGATTCATCCTGTTGACAGCGCCGAGCCTTTTAGGCATCCAAAACACAGTATTCCCTTTCAGGTGAAGGACCGCTGGCGGTAGGGGCGGGGGGGGTGGGGTGGCAGGGACGGTCCCGAGGCGGACTTCAGACCTCCAAACTCAAGGTCCTTCGTCCCTCGGCCGGAAACAAAGAGACGGTACGAGACAGACGGTAGCGAGGGAGGGGTACGAGGGGTGAAGGAGAGGAGGCAGAGAAGGAAGAGGAGGAGGAGGAGGAGGAGGAGGGGAGGGAGGGAGGGGAAAAACACAAGGGCACAAAGGAGTGCGTAATTAAGACAGGAAATGGGAGAAGAGAGGAGGACTCTGGGGGCTTTCAGAAAAGAGGCTGGCCAGGGTCGCTTTTCCACAGAGCGGAGGAGCCGGGGCCGATACCCGAGCCGTCTGAATGGAAATCAGATAATCTGTTCACACAAGGCATGGCCCAGATCCTGCCTGCAGACTGACACGGATAGGCCAGTTCCTGTTCCAATCCGCCGCGGTGGCACAAAGTGTTGCCGAGGCAACCAGCTGTTCCAGCCAAACTTTGCCTCTCCTTCCAAGAGCCGGCGGCTAAAAAAACGACAGGTGGGGCCGGGCAGGGAGGCGGGGAGAGGCAGCGCTGGGATGGTTTGGGGAAGAGGGAGAAAACACACACATACACACACACACACACACACAGGCACAGGCACACAAGCTGCGGCTCAGTTGCTTGGGCAAAGTTGGCGGCAGCAGCGGGAGTTGAATTTGCATTGGAGCAGAAACGCTGCTTGCAATCTGATTGGCAGAGATCAATAAGGAAATCTCTCTCTGCCGGGAAAACCGGTTCTTCCAGTCGGAAGGTAACGGACACGAGAGCAGGTGAAACAGCGAGCGATAACGTGTGATAACACATCTGCCCACGTACCTGGACTCACACAGAGGGTAACAAAGTTGAACACATGACACTCACAAAAAAAAAAGTCCCTGCACATTAACCATTAACATCTGGTTGATTGTTCATGTTAATTGTCAAAAAGACAGTCAATGAAAACCAGTAAATAATAATCCAAAAATAAAGATAAAAACTGAACCTTTGTCATCGTGAAATTTCCTTAAAATTTGGTCCAAACTGTGCAGTAGCTGTGTTCCCCCCGCAGACGCTGCTGGAATTGGCCTTTCCATTACTACAGGGAATAATCCGGGATTAGTGAGGTTTTGTTCTGTCTATCTGTCGCCGTTAGTCATCGGCAGCAGGTGTCCTCATGTTACCCGACAAATAAAGAACTTCCATCAAACAAACACTCAAGATTTGTTTTTTTCAAGTGGAGGCCGTCACTCCTTGAAGCTTGTGTTTGTGATTAGCAAGTATTGTGTTTCAATATTGTGTTTGGGATCTTTAGAATTTTCAGTCTTTGAGTATTTTACACTCTATCCACCCTGTTTCTATGGACCCTTTGTGCTGTGTCTATAAAGTAAACCTGAGGGAGAAAAAAAAACAACCTTTTATGTATTTATTTTTTCACCAGTGGCACTTTTGTCTACATTTACTTTGTGTTTGGTCTCCTGGAGAAATCCTGTTGGCAATGACTGTGCTGAATGAGTCTGGCCAGTCAGCGGTTCAATAGCGGGAACTAAAAAACAACAAAAGTTGATGCCGTACTTTTCGTCCCACGTTAAAGCAGCCGCGCGATCACACTTCCAACCCGTCCCCTATAATCTTACTCCTAACACATTCTACAATTACACGTCCTGAAAATAGTGGAAACACCTCCCTGCGCCAAGTCCAACAGCCTCCCTGTTCCCCACAGCCCCTCATCCGCCGACTCCGATGCTCCGACCCCCCGAAACAGACACGTTTTTTGAACAGCTTTATCCTCATCTAGATTTTTGCCCACTTTGTCACAGCGCCGTTCGCTCGCCGACCCGTCCGACGAGGTGTCGGGATCAAACTCTTCCTACAGTCCCATAAAAGTGTTATTTACAATGGACCGAACAACTTTTATAGATTCCCCTGGAGGTGAAGGAGAGGCCAAGGCTCTAAATCAGAGCTGCTTAACGCCGCCGTCGCAAAACCCCCCTTTCCCCCCCCCATTAAAAGTCTGTTCATATTTTAAGAGTGGCGACTTAACAACAAGACGGAACAAATCTGCGGTAATAAAGGCCCAGCGCTTGACCCACGTTTTCCCAACCCCCTCCTTACTCCCCCACAGGCTCGCCCTTTGATTATCAAATATCTCAGCAGGATTCAGGGGGGAAAAAAAAGAGGGAAAAAAGAAGTTGTACACCTCCTCCGGGACCTCCACCTCTGCTCCCACTTCAAGAGGGCAGGCGGTGCGACATGCAGCGGCGTACCGCAGCTCAAACTTCCCCTTCCTCTTGAGGGGAAGCCATTTTATTGTGTTCCACTGAGATAATTGCCAATCCTTTAAATGAAAGGCTTTTTTCCTCGGCGTGCTCTGGTAATTACTAGATACGCAGCAAGGGTCTGGCACGGGGGGGGGCGGGGGGGGCGGAGGAGGGAGAGGAGGGGGGGGGGGAGAGAGAGGAGAAGAAAACATGACAGGCAGGTATTAAAATTCAATGGGTGGGGCAGGAAGGAAGTTGAGAGAGGGATGTGTTGAAACAGAGAATGAGGGACGGCGGGAGGGAGGCAGGCTGAGCTGCTGGAGCCTCCGTTCGGGTTGGGAGGAAGGACATGTTTATGGTCTGAGGGTTTTTTTTTTTTCTAACCCCTCTTTTTTTTTTTGATCTGGTAGAGACATTCTGCCAAGCGCCGAAGACACATCTGCTCCCGGTCGATCGTTTGCCACGGTAAGGTAATTTATGTGGTGACGGCCGACCTCCTTTCGCTAAATCACTGGTCCTTTTTTTAGGAACTTCCCCATCAAATTCGGAGCAGCTGAGCCCGGCTTGAATAATCCCTTCAGACAGCGCAAATTACACACCGCGCTTCCTCCTCCTCCTCCCTCTCCTCCTCCTCCTCCTCCTCGCCGCCGCCACCGCCGCGCCGAGGAATGTCTTCCCTCGGCGATGATGGAGAGATTGAAAAGCAAGGCGCTGCTGCAAACATGCAGGTACACACCTCAAAGGTTTGGCGTACGTTTCGCAGGGGCCGCCCGCGTGAATCACCCCGGGTGAGCGACGCGCGACAGAGGCCAAAGGAATAATTGCGGGGTGCGAGCGGCTGGGATGGCACTCTTATTAAGCGGTCGCCGCTTATTCGCGGCTCGCTGATAGACCGCCGCCGAGCTTCCGCGTTGATGATCACTTGCAGCGACAAATAACAAAGCCGGCCGTTCGGGATCGTGAGAGATGGATGAGTTTGAAACCTGCCGAACGGGTCGACTCGTCGGCGCGATTTCGCAAGAGGAGGAACCCCACGTGCAGGCGGTCTGGCTCGCGCATTTCCTCTCTGGAACGGAGACAAAACAGCGCAGCACAATGTAGCGGTGTGTTTCAGTCATCAAAGTGTCTTCCGAGTGTGAGGAGTCCTACGCAGGGGCGACCCACAGAGAGAAAGGGTCCGATGGAGACCAAGAGCTGCAGGCAGGGACGTCACAGTGAAACCAAAGGCGACAAGTCATAGAATATATATTTTTTTTTCTTCTTTTTTTTCTTAGTGCTGCAAGGAAATCAAGATCAAGGGAATATAAATGACCTTCCAGAACAAATCACCAAACAACGACAGATCATGCAATCTCCAAAAATCTTGCAACCTCACCAATGTTTGCCAAAGGCAATTTTACTGCTACACAACAGCAACATAAAAAAACCCACGACTCCCAAAGATACAATAAAAACCTCACACATAATGAGATGTGTAACAAATAAGCACAAACAAACCTTGAAAAAAGTTACTCAAGGTTTTTCACTCAGCCGGGAACCCTCATAAGCAGCCAATACTGCACAACCGCCCAGGAGGGGCGGGTGGAAATGACCTCGGGCCCCCTGGATGACCAGGGGTCCAAAAATGTGAGGAATTCGCTTCATTGGTGTACAATATCAACAAAGACGGGGCTTACACTAGGCGCTTTACACGCGTCTGCGTCCTGCAGCAGTGCACCGCAGAGGGTCCGCAACAGGAAACTGTATATCAGCCGTTGGGTGGAGGAGGGCTGGGGGGTCGTGGTGATGGGGGGGCACCGCTGTTACTCAACTTAATTTGGCCCAAAGTGTTGGTGCAGTTGTCCCGCGGTGTTGACAGGTATGGCTTTTCTATCTCGAAACTATCAAATGATCCCTTTACATGCCATCAGGTATCATTTACACACTTTCCCTTATGGGTCCCTGACCATGGAGAATGGCCCTTCAGATACCTAGAGAGGCCCCCGGCTTGTCAAAGACTGGCCTGTTGAGAGCTCGCCGGGCCTGGTGGTGGTGGCGGCGGCGAGAAGGAAAAAAAAAAACGTGCTCTTAACTTGTTAAGCGACACGGAGGGGAGGACAGGCCGTAGCAAGGTGAGGGGAGGAGCGTTGGGGGGGGGGGGGAGTGGAGGTCAAGACTCCCAACAATGGCCCCCTCTCACGTCGGGAGGGCCCATCAGTTAAGTGTGTTTTCCTGCAATTTGAGAAAGTGGAATCTGGTCAAATTGGTGTCCTCTTGAGTTCCGGCCGCGTGAGTTATGCGACTATATGGGAGTCTGGGGGGTGGGGGCGGTGGAAGGGTGAGGCGTGAGGGTGACTGGGAGGGAGGGAGAGAGGGGGCGGCGCTGCCTTAATTGATGGTTCCAAGTCTCGGGCCAGAGGAGTGAAACCCCTTCAGCGGGAGCAGAGCCGAGCCGAGCGGAGCGACGGCATTCCAGGTCAGACTGGCCGTCTCCGCGGCGACAGCCAGGGGTCGGGGGGACGAGGCTGGCTGCCGGAAATGGATACGGAGCGACGGGTCAGCGCCGCGGGCCACGAGGCGGCAATGCGCCGCCGCGAGACCTCCACCACCACCACCACCACCAGCCTTCGGCCGGCGCGAAGAGATTTGATATGGCAGCTTATCCGAAGGGTCGAGGGGTCGACGCAGGCGTCAACAGCTCGCCGGCGGGGCGCATGGTTATAGCTAATCAATGCAGCGGCGCTGCCGGCCCAAGGCAGCCAATAATCAGACTCACATGACACCAAACTGTCGTCATCTCTGAGAAATAATTCATAAATAAATAAAAAAAATAACTCTCAAAAGTCGACACGTGCTGAAGGTCAGTTTGGAAGCTAATTTGAGCCTCAAAGGCCCCGAGTGGAAGATTCAGCAGCAACCGATGACTGAAAAAGCTAAAAAACTTTGTGGTTCCACTATTTTTTTTATAACCCCCCACACACACTCATATTTTATAAAGGACCACAAACAGTCTTAGTTCAGCATTATGTGCAACAGTTCCTGACGAGACGGCATTCAGAGAATTCCGACATTAAAAAATAATCACACATTCTGTTCTTCTGTGATTTATGGAGCAAATTAAAGTGGTTAATCTCCGGCTCTCTGGACCCCTTGAATCATCCCCCAGGAGCCCATTGGGGGCCCCGAGACCCCACTGACACAGATGTGTGTGTTTATCCAACCTTAACCCCGGGCTCCCTTTACCTCCCAATTCCCGAAAGCTTCCACTGGACGACTTTTGGCATCTTCCGTTGGCATTCATACCAAGTACGCAATAAGCAGTCCTTTCCAATAGTTTCCAAATCTGAAACAGTTGTTGGTTTTGTTTGTCTCTGCGCTTCCTTGAAATGACAACGTTTCACTTACTCACGACTGCACGGTTGCGCCTGCTAATGAAATGAGGCGGAGGTGCGGCAGGCACACGCTCGGCTTCCTGGGCGCACGACGCCGACACGACCCAACCCGATCGATAAATCAGGAGCAGGAGGCGTCTGCAGATCAGGAGGTAATAATTGCATTATATGCAGCGCCGTCGTTTCAGTCAACTCAGCAACGCCCTGTTTGCATAGACTCGCATCCTTCCTTTTACAAGGGGCATATTCTTTTACAGTCCTGACCTTGGGTACGCCGGGTGAAACGCAACACCGCCCACCGGTCTATTTCTGTATTTGTCTTACAGTAAGCTGCCGGTAATTGAATCGCACTCTCCGGGACCGCCGGACATGAATGGTGCTGCGTCCGCACTCACACACTCGACCGGCCGGCGGCGGATCAGAACAAGGAGTAATCGTGCAGATTCCGTTAAAGCCGACCAATTAGATTAGTTTTTTTTTTGTTTTTTTTCACCCTCCTTGTTTTGTGTTTTTTTGTGGCCAGATTTTACCTCTCGGGTGAAGTTCAACACTCGCCATCCGGTACTTTACAATCACAACCCGAGAAGGTACAATATTTGAAAAGCTTTAACGTGCAAAGGAGTGTGACACGTCTTAAGCGATAGAAAAACAAAGCTGCGGAAGTCGATATTGGCGAGCGGATTTGGCGGCGAGCTAAATTAGCATGACTCATAGAGCTCAGCACGCAGCGCCTTTGCCCGTTTACACCCCAGAAGAGCTATCAAAAGGGAGGAAACCAAAGAAGAAAAAAAAAGGAACACAAGGTTCATCTGTGCACTTGAATGATAAGAGCAAAACACTGAGGAGGAGCAAAAGAAAGGAGGCTGCCCCGACTACTGTCATGCCTTGTTTGTAAGAAATCTGCAAAAATTAACCGCACCTCTGGTGGTTGTGTAACAGCTCCGGATCTCGGTGATTCCCTTTGGCAAGGAAACAAAAACCCTCAGTTTCTAAAGATAGATAAACTGGTCTATTCGCATGCTGTCAACTGCTTAATCGCAAAACCAACAAACCACAAACTGAAAGTCACTGTGCTTCCCGGCAGCGAGCCTCCGCGCTCCTCCACCTACGAGGTCGGACCGGAGCGACCGCCGCCGAGCTTCATTGGAAACAGGCAAAGAAAAGAAACTCAATCAGACTTTTGGAGGTCTGTAAATGAGGAGTGAGGGTTTGCAGAGCCTCCAAAGCCCCCCCTGCCCCCCGCCATCCGCTATTAGTGAAAGTACCCGAGATTATCGCGTGAAAATTGCACAAACAATTCTTCCAGGCTGCAGCAGCAGCAGCAGCAGCAGGGCCAATCAGCTGCACGGAAAACAGTAGAACGCTTGCCGGCTGCCATCTGCTTGCAATTTCACATTAAAAAAAAATCCACGGCGGGAGCAGAGGTCCTATGAGATAAGCATCTCCAAGGCCAAAACTCCTCTCAGATGAGGGTCCCCCACCCACCCCCCCCGCTCTAATTTTCAACCATTATTTATATTTACGTCCTCTGTTTGTGAGCGAGGCGGCGGGCAGCGTGCAGAGGAGAAGAAGCCGCCGGTGTGGCTACGAGCGCTCACGGTAATGCAGAAAGTTTTCAAGCCGGCTCTTAACTTGGGGGGTCCGGCGGACGTGGAGGGCCGACAAGAGAGAAAAGAGAGAGAGGAAAGCAAACAAAAAACAAAACAAAACAAAACAAAACAAAAGAGCGGTACAGGCGCTTATGGGCGCACGCGTTCAGGTTTAGCAGGCTGCTGCAGTCTGCGCCCGCGATCGGACCCTTTGATAAGGCGCCGCTGATGGGCTGTGGAAAAGCGTTTTATCACTGGGCCATGGTGGCGTGCATAGGAGCCGTGAACCTGCGCTAAATAAATATGCTGCGGCGGCACACACCCAGCAGAGAGAGGGAGGGAGAGAGAGAGAGAGAGAGAGAGAGGGAAACACACACACACACACACACACACACACACACACGCAGCCCTTGTGTTTGCAACACCTTCCCTGCAGATTATCTGTGTGAAAGAATGGCAGGATCTGGGGGCTTTTTTCTCCTCGCCTCCCTGCTTCTCTTTGCATGTGCATGTGTCGTATCTCCGTGCCCCCCCCCCCCTTCATCCCCCTCATCCCCCTCACTCAACCCGAACTACACACACGCATGCACTCATTTGCACTCTCTCTCTCTCTCTCTCCCCCCCCCCCTCTCTCTCATCCCACCGGCGGCCGGCCCGTCCCACTCCTGCTCTTTTAGTCCTTCCTCTGTGTTTCGCCCGCCATGCCTGAGTTGCAAGGTGAGGATCACAAAAGGAACACCTGGCAAACACGGATGTGGCCCTCTCTTCTTCTCATTGTCGCACGCACGCACACACACACACACACACACACACACACATGCTGCCTCCCCCTGTTGACTCCCTTTTTCAGAGGGACGCTCGCAAGAATGGCAAACAAGGCTTTCAGCGCTGGGAGGAAAGAGGAAGAGAAGGAGGAGGAGGAGGGCCCGGCATTACCACCACACCACACCACACCACACACCCACACACACACACACGCACAGCACCCACACACACGCACAGCACTCACTCCCTTCACGCCTCCCCTCCCTCCCCAGCTCGCCTTTCACACGGCAGGAAGTGCTATTCAGACCAGGAGCTGCATGTACATGTCCCCGTGAACCAGTAACTCCTCACTTCTTTTGTCTTTTTTTCTCGCTGAGCGCACTTATGTAGGCGTGCGTGCATGCGCGTGCACGTTCCTGTGTGTGTGTGTGTGCGTGTGTGTGTGTGTGTGTGTGTGTGTGTGTGTGTGAGCTTGAGAAATCCAGACTTGGGAGGGAGGACGGGATGAGCTGCAGCAGACGGTATGAACGAGTGGAAAGAGGGAGAAATCTTAAGGTCGGACGTCTGCCTTGTCTGAAAGGAACTTTGGGAGAATTTATTTCTAGAAGCTATAAAGTCTGTCAGAGTTTGGGATCCTGGATGTGGCTCCATGAAGTGCGAGAAGCCAGAAGCATCTACTGGAGAACCACCTCCATCACATCTCTGCTGGGACGAACGCAGTGACCTTCACCTCCCCTGCACAGCAGCTGGCCGCGTCTTTTATTTATCTTATTATGACTGTCAGCAAACTGATAAGAACACGTGGAACACCGCGACCAAGGCTCTTAGGATCTCCCTCGCAAACTTTCATTCAAACGGTGACCTTATATCTTTTTGTTGTGACTATATTTAATGAAGCCGTGCCCTCCGACAACCGCTAAGCGCCTGTTGAAAGGAAAGCAATCTCGGTTTTGGCTGTTAAACATGAGAAATAATACAAATAGCATCAGACAAGGACAGCGGGAGATATTGGCTGCATTCTGACATGCAAATCACACACACACACACACACACACACACACACACACACACACACACACACACAAAAAAAAAGTGTATTTTTCATTTCTGTAAATTTAGTGATTATGTTGCCAGCACGATAATATTGGAGAGTATTTGAATTATGAACAGGAAATCCAAATAAACAAATGTATGTACAGACTGCATCAAGGACAAAATCTGGCTTGTCTTGTGTCTCGTCTACAAGGTCACAATATGTGAAATCTCGCGTGAAAACCTGACATCTTAACATTATTGCATCGATGGAAAAGTTTGGAAGAAGTAGGAAGTGCACTGTTTGTGAGGAAAATCGATGGGAAGATGTACCTGGGAGAGGTATCCATGCCCTTTGTGACATGACAGAGGGCTGAGTTCTGTGTATTGAACTGGATGTTGCAGCTCTGAATTGTGGAGCCAGTTGAGGAAGCCATGGATGAAATACAGCAATCCTATGACTGACTGACTACCAATATCATTTCTTGAAGTACGGCGGGCCAGATTAAAAAACTTAACAGGCCGCATATGGCCCCTGGGCCGTAGTTTGGCCATGCCTGGTATAGAGAGTCACTTACTACAACCGAGACCGTGAGGCAGATTAAAAAGCTACACAAAAAAAAAACAACTCTTTTGCACTTCATGAATCCGTGTCTTTCCACACGAGAGACGCAAACGCCCCGAGACGAACGCAACACGGCCAGGTTCTGCCGCCCTACTTCCTGTTTGGGCAGGAAGTGCTACCTTTTTCCTTGGAGAGAGGGAGGGCGAGGGTGGTGGTGGTGGTGGTGGTGGTGTGTGTTGGGCTCGGAGGAGGACGGACGGGGCCGAGGGTGTGAGCACGTGTTTGCTTCAGGAAGAGCGTGACAGATTTACTGCGCTGTCAAGTATTTATAACCTACAACCTTTTTCCTGAGCCTCTACCCCCCCCCCCCCCACTAGGACCCCGGCCCCCCTCACTCCGTCTGAGCCCCCCCGACCTTCGCCGCAGCGGGACCCCACTGTACCGTCGCTCCACGCCACTTCAGGACCAGTAAATCTCCCAGCCAGGGGGACTACAATGTGTGTGTGTGCGCGTGTGTGTGTGTGTGTGCATGCGCGTGTGTGTGTGCTATGACAACAGACGAGCCTTCACAGTCTTAAGAGCAGCTATTTGCCTGTCAAACTTAATCTTGGCTCGCAGTCGGACTGGAGGTAGCTTTTACTGTCTGTCAAGAAGGAGAGAAAGAGGAAGGGAGGGGGGTGGGGGGATGGAGGGATGGAGGGAGGGATGGAGGGAGGGGAGAAAGGCAGCGGATATTTCAGCGGTGGAGAGTGGCGCATACCATAAATAGCTTGACTTTCACAGCTAGGAATCCCATTTTCAGTGGGAGGCGAGTTTTTTGTTTTTTTTTCTTTCTTTCTTTTCTTGCCTTTTCCTTTTTGGTCTGCGTGAGGAAATGACTATTTATGTACCAAACACTGCAGTGTGTAATTTGGGCATGCTCGTTTCGAGCCGTGCATTCTTGCAATTTAGACAATATAATACTTACTCTCTTGTATCCTGTGGCTTGTAAAGTTCCACTGACACCCTGGAAACATACCGTCTCTTCTTTTTGAACCTCCTTCTCCTCTCTCACACACACACATACACACACACACACGGACACAAACACACACAAGCACACAGCACCGCAGCGAGTGTGTTTCGGACGCCGTCGTGTCACCTCGCTGGGTCAAACCTCCACGACTGGAAAAGGATGAGGAAGATTTTTTGCGCTACGTGCTAAATGTTTTTGACCCTCAGCTCAAACCAATGTGAAAAAAACTAAACTGCACTCATTCTAATACAGTAAATACGATTAGTACAGTATATATTTTATGATCTATGCTAGTTTTTATTTTTACTTCAATTGAGTTATCATCTCATAAGTCAAAATCTCAGACACCTCAGAATTGGGACTTTTTTTGTGTTTTGAGTTTTGAGTTTCTATCAAGGCTCAATTCCACGCTGGTGGAAATGACTTCACTCCATGTAAAATCCACTTGTTGGTCATTTTTGGCTGACTGAAAAGTTGCCTTTGGTGTGTATTGGGCTTACTTTACCTGCAAATTTTCTACCACCTGTCCATCACCAACAAGCTAGTGAGCAATGGATGCCAAAACAGAAGCACACTTTACACCTGGAACTGGAACGAATCCACGCCGCCGCCGAGAAACTTCACTGAGAGGCTGACGGTGCAGTCTCAGCGTGAGCGACCACATTTAACATTTCGCTCGCATCGTTTCCCTCGATTTCAGTCTGTCAGCGTCTTTTGTTTTCTCATTAGGGGGGGGGGGGGGTCAGTCAGACGCGACCTCTCAGACTGCTTTTCAAGTCACCGTCCGTGTCCCTGGGGGACGGAAGGGAGGCCTGTTTGATGAATTCATCCATTCATCGAGAGCCATGTGTTATCCCGCTCTGCACAAGCACTCAAGGAGCCACCGAGAGGGGAGAGAAAGGGAAAGAAAATCTTCCAATCTCCAAAGGGAACCAAAAACATTTTAAAAACTCCGAAACACAACCTCACAAATGTTTCCTCCGGAAAAAAAAAAAAAAGGGTGCGGGGGGGTGAAACCGCAAATCTATAATTTGACCATACGTGTATAATTTGTAGCTATCGGGTAACATTTGTTTATCTAACCATTGAAGGTCCAACTGTGTTTGGGCGGACGGCGGACAGTAATTGCACCGCTGGTTGAGAAACTCTTTCGGGGAAACGGAGCGGCGTGTGCCGGCATTGACGGAGGCGGAATGCACTGCGACGTTCCGGGCTGGAAGAAGTGCATTGCGGCACAAAAATAGGAAATAAAAGGTATAAAAGCAGGGAGGGCAATGTCGCGGCTTCGCGGCAGGGTTTTCAGGTCGTTTGTCGCCAGAAGGTCCCGCGACCTCGTCGGGACGATTTCCGAGGCTCGATTCTGCCACTTGCTGTTGTTCTTCTTTTTTCTTTTCCCTTACAAGCCGAGGAGACTCCGGCCGCTCTCTTACCTCGGGGGTCACGGGAGTGTCATACGTCAAACTAAGTGCTTCCTGAGGTTAGCCATGTGCACGCAGCTAAGTCACTGTCGCCTGTAAATCACATTTCACTACGTGCCAAGAAAGCATTCCTCCGCAACAATCTGGGGAGGCGGGTGGGGGGGCAGGGGTGGGGTGTGTGTGTGGGGGGGGTATTAAGCAATCATAGCGCAACGCTTTACATTCTTCCATAAGTTCTAAGAGTCTCGACGTGGCGCTTGACGACATTGGTGCGGCCTATAAGTGAGACTAGAGTGAGAATAAAATGCATATTTTTTAGCTATTTGAAAAATAAGAGAACCCCTTATTAAATCTTTGCTTTGAGGCTTTCAGGGGGTTTCATGGGTTAATCTGGGGGGGGGGGGGTCAACCCCCCTGCCCCCCCCCCCCCTGTATTTTGCACACTGGTGCACACAAGACCTTTTTTTTTCTTCCAATATCTGCATATCTTCTGTGTCTTTTCTCTATTTCAGACAGTCTTAAAATCCATCAGGGCTCCGGCAGCGTCTTCGTCGTCGCAGTTGGGGAAACTTTGGCAGATAAAAAAAATAAGTGTACGTCTGGCTGTGGAATATGCAGTGGGAGTTGGTCCTAAACACGACTAATTGGGATTGCTGTTGCTGTTTGCAGATCAAGATTTCCTGCCCCGGGGCCACGGCGTCAAGCGCCCGCACACTTCAAGCCCGAGCGTCGCTGGAACCGCAGGTACGGCGACGGCGGCACACCACCCAAACCCAAACGCTGAGCTCTGCCGTGGAAACAATGTCAATAAATAACTGACGCGTCTGTTTACTTTTTCATTCCGCCGCTGCAGATAAAAGTTGTTCGTCGTCGCCATCGTAGGAGGCAGAAGCTTCAAACTGGCGTCGTTTTTCTGTTCAACCTGTTCTGTTTCAGACCGCGGGACTGATTCTGCCGCACGGTTCCCGGGCCAGCCGGCCAGTCGGTCGCTGGAAGAGAAAAACTACAGAGAGGATCGCACCGGCGTTTTTTTTTTTTTTCCTTTTCATGATGGGATTTTAATTTATTTACTTCACGGTCTTACGCTTGCCATCCCGCTGCTCGCTAACATCCTCTCTGCTCATCTCAGCCCCCCCCCCCGCCAACTCTCCAACCCGACAGACTACTGGCAGAGAGGCGCCCGACCCCCAACCCAACCCCCCCCCCCCCCCCTCTCTCCCCTCCCCATTTCCATGGTGTTTATCCACTAATTGGGCCACTTCCTGAGACAGAGGCCAAACAGGGGAGGGAGGAATGCATGGCAAAAGGCCACTCAGACAAGCTAGCGTCAGGGTTTTGGGGGTGGGGTGTGGGAGGGGGAGGGGCGGTGGGATAGGTGGACACAGATAGAAGGGGAGGGGGAAGAGAAAGAGAGAGAATAAAACCGGTCGATGTTTTTTTTTTTTTTTTTGGGGGGGGGGGTTGTCTTCTGCAGGGACACAAAGGATGACAAAACACTTCACGTTGGGCACGAGCTCCTTCCTTCCCGCCGGCAACGGAGCGGAATGGAAGTGACCAGGCCAGGTGCCATCCGCATGCACCATCAAAAAATAAAACAAAAAGTGTAAAATAAAAAAAATATGGTTTTTACCCGGGCATATAAGTATAAGTCAGTGGACTGACAAATGGGAGGGGAGCCGGTGCACGTTTTTTATCCCCGCTGACCATCTCTGCACTCGCTCTCCGTTTGAAGTCGTGGCCCTTTGAAGTCGGCCTTACGGGGTCTATTGGTGTTTTCCTGGGGTTAGAAGTTGAGCCGCCGCAGCATTTAGGACTCCTCAGAGCGGCTAAGGGATGCCAGATGACAGTATCCCACAATCCCGTAACGCCGGTGGGCCGCCGCGAGGGCGAGATGTGCGAGATTTTCGGGCGCCCACGGAAGGTCTTGGCGGGCCAAACAAAAAAATCAAATGGCCGACCACAGGAATTTTACCAGGTGGATTCGGGACTGTGGTAATCGCCTCATTTAAATGGACGTCACCATCTAAAATTGCATTAACAATTTGAATGAAAACACTTCTATTCTAGTAACCACCCCCGAGCGCTTCCTGGCAACCCTGGACTATGAACTCCCAAAGTCCTTGCAGCAGAGGGTACAGCAGTTTGTCTGCCAAAGGTGAGCGGGTGAGCATTTGGCCGAGGGAGACTCCCGACGACAGAGTTGAGAATGACTCTGAGTAAACATGTCGGGTCAAGGAAGGGGAGCACGGGGGGGGGTCCAGACAGACAGAAACCCTTTCCTGTTGTCCTAAATAGCAACTGCCAGGGGAGCGCTATCGCGAGCAAACTTCCCGTCCTATCAGCTCCCGGGGACTGGGGATGGTGAGAGCCAGGCCAGTCAGACACACACAGCGCAGTGACGGAGGAGCCAGCAACATTTTAGGCCATTTTATTCAAATTCTGCCCCCAAAATCCCGACGCACGTTAGGGTCGCTAGTTGTGTTAATGCAGTTGTAACGGACAAAATCACGGATACAAGATGCTGACTACACAGAATTGAAATTTTACCCTGAATGAAGTCAATCAACCTCAAATATGTCATTTAAAAAAAAAAAGAAAAAATATCCATGAAAGTTTCACTACATTTTTGCAGGAGACGTTCCGGCTCCTTCCAACAGGGACATGTCGTGAGGGCACAATCCAAGATAAACAGACACACAGTAACACAACACTGGAATGCAGTGTGTCTCTGAGCAGATGTGATCCTAATGTTTGCAGGTGGCGTGCAACAGCTCCGGTCCTGGCCAATGGCACTCCAAAACAGGATGTCTCAAACTCCCCTGGCTTGGGACTTCCTCTCCCAGAGCGCCGCGGCACAGAGTTCAGCCAGCTCTCGGCCCGGAGGAGCGCGTTACAGATCTGGCACGTGAAGCAGCGGTCTGCTGCTGCTGCTGCCGCTGTTCTTGCTTTCTCCGGCCCAGTTGAACTACTCCATACTACAGCAATATTCCCTCTGGAGCTTTTCCAGAGGAAGGAGCTCTTTTTCTTCTCTAATCGCTCGCTGTTTGCGTCAGTCTGGGGAAATAAGAGTGTGACCGTGAATTAGCAGACGCAAGTTGGGATGCAACCTCGGCACCGGCGAGTGCAGAGTTCACGAGGAGGACGTCTTCAATGAGTGAACGGACACGGTTTCACGGAGCCGATGACGATTCACATCTACGGGTTTCACTAAGGTGTTCTGGACTGAGGGCCGAGGCCTAAAGGCCATTGCGGTTTACAACTTCCTGTTTGTTAGCAGGTGACCTAACAGAGCACTTTTTCTGCGCTGGCCAGGGAGTTCATCAGGAGTGACATCTTCTTGGTGAATTAGCGCAACTTCTTCCATCAATAGCATAACTGCAAAGTCCTTATCCCAGTTTCCCATGCTAAAAAAACACAAACGCTCGCCGCTCTGCTAAATTTCCAAAAACGATTTAGCATAAGTTTAAACGGCGCGGCCGCAGACCCTCCCCACTGCCTGGCCACAAATGCAGGTTGCCCTCTTGCATCTCATCTTTGAGGCAGGGGCAGCTGCTGAAGCTGCGCTCCCAGGCGTGAGCCGCGCTAATACCGTCAGCAAAGATAGATGAAAGATAGACGGGCCTTTGAAGCAGCCGATGAAGCTGGGGCTGAGGGAAGAAAGTGGCCACATGAGAGGGAAGCTGCAAGTCTGTCGGGGGGGGCGGTGGGGAGGGGGCGGGGCCGGCTATCGTGCCGGTCTTCGTCTCTGCGCCACCCACCCATTCGGATTCTGGTGACTTCATTAGGATGGCACGCTGGATTCTTCTTCTTCTTCCGTCAATGTGGTTCCAATCGGGGGGACCAAACTGTACGTGTAAAAAAAAAAAAAAAAAAAAAACAACCCCGCAGGAAATGCAGCTGTGTGACAGACTGTCCGAAAATAAAGAGCGGAGAAAAAAAAAAGGGGGGGACAGAAGAAGGGAGGGGGGTGGGTCTGCCGCGGAAAATAAAACACATGTGAGGCGACGCGGGGCGGGAGGAGGCGTGATTAACGACGCCGACACTTTGAAGGCAGGAAGACACCTGGCGACCATCTTGTCTCCTCCAGCGGGGGCCTGGACGCAGCGTAATGCTTTGGTGTTCAGGAATTAGGCCCCGCTCATCTCCCGGCTTTGGCGCGGAACCGCCGGCCAGATGGGGGATTAAGCCCGAGGGGAATGGGGTGGGGGTGGGGGGTGGGGGGGTTGCAATGAGGAAAGGACCCGCCGGAGCGACTTGGCAGCGCACTTAGAGGATGATGGATCGCGCGGCGCTCCCTCGCCGACGACAGTCACGTCGGGAATGGGGGGGTGGGGGGGCTTTGCCCTCCACCATGGGAAGACTGATGAAGTGTTCAGGGGGAGGGAGGGGGTGGGGGGGGCTCAAGCGGTGGGGCAGCGTATTTTCCCAGAGAGAGGATGCCGTCCGACTTCCTGCCCTCGCCAATCCCGCAAACAACCATTGTTTTATAGCGGCTCGCAAATAAACATCAGGCGCCCGAAAAAGTGGCTCCGTCTGCGAAAAAGGGGCCTGGACGCAGCCACCGTGGAGGTTTTTCTCGTGGCCGGTGGTGGCAGGAAGAAAAAAACGGAAGAGGGACGTAGAAGCGTCGTTTGCTGGAGTTGTTTTTTTGTTGCGCGAGCGACCCGCACGACTTCCCCCTTCGGCTTCCAATCTTCGCACTCGGCTGGCTTTTCCTCTCCCTGGTTCCAGTTTTTCACTTCCAAAATCCCACCGCACCCGCCCTCTAATAAACACTTTATAAAAGGCTTCCCGAAGCAAAGAAGGCAATAACAAAAGCATTGACGGGAAAAGAAGTGGCGACACGAAGCTTCGACTTGAGGGCTGAGAAAGGAGTCGAGACGTTTCAGCGCGGAGAGACGGCGTGTGATTGGTCAGGTAGCAGAGCTCAAGTCAGGATTCAGAGGCTGCAGAGCCCGAGGACCCAAACCGGTCGAAACACTGCACTCGAGTTCCAGTCTGCCTGTCCATCACGCTCTTGATACCACTGCACGGGTACTAGATTAGATTAGATTAGATTAGATTAGATTCAACTTTATTGTCAATGCACGTGTCACGAGCACAGTGCAACGAAACCCAGGTGACATCTAACTGGTATCTAGCAACTGGGAACTGGCAAAGCTCTAGGAGCCAGCATCTAGAGCCTGGCAGTGAATTATACATACACTACCAGTCAAAAAGTTTGGTCAACCCCCTTAATGTAATTTAATGTCTTTTCTTTCATTCCCGTTTCAAAACTACGTATGAACACACATGGAATTAAGGATTTCATTACTTTTTCTTTCTTTCTTTTTAATCAAAACTGGCCAAAAAAAAGCAAAAGCAAAAAAATTATTAAAAATTTTTTTTGCATTTAGAAGCACATTCCATCTGCCTTTGACAGCAGAGTTGAAACCACCGTGACTCTGCGTGTATATATTTTTTTTAATTTATTCCATTACCTCCTCCATCCAAACCCTCAAGAAATCCGACACAATGAAACAACTGCGCCGGGTGTTTGGCCTCCTCCCGTCCTTAGGAAAGAACAAGCCGTCCGTGTACACGTGTCGTGACCCGGCCTCTATAAATATACACCGGGCAGGCCAACATCCACAGAACATGCCACAAGAAAGAAGGGCCCTTTGCAGCGGCGGAGGCGGCCGTCCTGCAGCTCTGCTCTCAAATCAGCGCTCGGGGATAGCAAAACACATGTTAGCTGTGTTATGGTTAGAATTAGCATCCCGGGTTTTAAACGGATGTGGGTTTGATCCCTCTTGGCCTCGAGGCTCAATCAAGTCAATCTAAAATTAGTGGGCGCCCGCCCCCCCCCCTCCCCCTCCACACACCCCAACTACCATTTTTTTTTTCCGGAAGACAGATAATTCCCCCCCTTGATTGTGGGGAAAGAAAATAGTGGGAAAAGCAAACATGGTCATGGAATGCGGCGCTTGGGCGAGTCCAAAGTTTGGACTGGACGCAGCGAGCGGTTGTCACTGAGAACGGCGACAGGTGTAGTGACCAGCAGTCGCCCAACAGAACACGTCTGACCTATAAATACGGGCGAGGACGGGAATGGAAAACCTTTGTCAGCTTTTGAAGCTCTGAACGTGTTTATTGCAGAGCAAAGACAGAGATTAGCGCACAAGGTCCTCTTTTTTTTATTGTTATTTTAGACAGCAGCACCGCAACTGAAGAACAGTGTTAAGGTTTTTATGTCGGTGGCAGTAGCTGCGTTTCCATGACCCTTAGAAATGTGCAAAACCTAAATATCGCAATAAAAACTGGTTATGGAAACGCCTAAACCCCGAAGAAACCTCTCAAATATGGCTAAAAGGTTTTTACCCTCTCATGAGGTGGTTTTTTCAGACGTATCCATGTAGAGGTATATTGCAAAAGTGTCATGGAAACACTTTTTCGCATTTACACGTCACGAAATTTTAGAAATATTGCTTTAATTAGGCGAAAAACTGTAATGGAAACGCAGCTAGTGACAAATTTTCTCAAAGAGGAAGATTTTAATTTGGAGTCAGTTGCTTCCGGGATGCTGCGCAGCTACAAAAACGTACATGAGAAATTGAAGGAAATGGTCTCAGAATAGCAAAACTTTTCTGTTGTTTTATTGGAACGAAGTGGATTTCCAACTTTTGAAACTCCTGCTAGATAATTTTAGGTCCAAATAAAATTATTGTCACAATAAAATGTCCCTCTGATTACAACCCAAGTGCTGACTTTGGATGGATGTTATGCAAAGGCTGGGAAACAAATCTTGGACATAATTTCTTTGGCTCTGATCAGCAGGAAACACGGAGTAACTCGACCTCCTGAATTAAGGCTGATTGTTTCCTTTCCCACTTGGGAAACAGGGTTTTAGCAGTTAGAAGCGGCTCAAAGTCCTTGCGGAGAAACGGGCAGATACTTTGGTGTAAAAAAGGCCGGAATGCGACCCGCGCAGTGGGGCCAACTCACCCCGTGGACTCGCAGTAACGAGCGGTTTGAAAGTACACAGTGACGAGCGAGTCTCCGGCATTTAACGGCGCGGCTATGCTAAACAATGTGTCAAAAGCCCCAAACTGGCTTGAAATGCAAATGAGGCCTTGTGTCCTCTAATTACAGAGGGCCTCAGGAACCGTTAGCGCCGACTGTTTCAACATGCAAATCACATCCGAGACCGAGAGGGAGGCGCGGTGGGGGCGGGTGGGGGTGTGGGCTCTGGCAGCGAGCTGCAGCGCGAGGCTCGTTCGGTTACTTTGGATTTGTCATAACAAATCAACAGAGCGGACGGGAAGCTGCTCTTTTGTGACGGCTTGGACGCGGTCGGGAGGGAGGCCCTGCGTATCGTCGCCGAGCGATCCCGGCGATGAAGGGCTGCCGTCGGTCTCGAGCAGGCGAGGGTGATGAATGAAATAAGAACAGAAAGAAAAAAACAACCAAAAAAGGAAAAACACTTCAACCTTGGCCGCTGATGTCACTGGGTTTTCTCAAGTGCTTCTCTCTCTCTCTCTCTCTCTCTCTCTCTCTCTCTCTCTCTCTCTCTCCCTCTCTCAAAAACAAAACAAAATAAATAAAGGAAAAACCCAGCACAAGACATACATTATATTGTGCTGTGTTATCCTGTTTTGTACATTTCCTGAAATCCAAGGTGCAGGGCGGCGGAGACAGAAAATACAGTTTGAGAGGAAAAGGTCAAACTTGAGCGCTCAAGGTCTGGAAAAGCCATTAGGTGGAATGGAAGGGAAGAGACCAGGTCTCAGTTATTTCCTCTCCTTTTTTTGTGCGTTTCTCTCCATGGTCAGTGGGAGGGGGAAGTGTCCTAGCCAGGCTCAGGGATCAGGAAGATCATCAGGAAACCGATCCACCTGTCGCCGTGTTTTGGTGCTTTTCCCTCGGTCCAATCTGCGACGCGCCGCGATGGATCGGAACGACTCGGCTCCATTACGTTCGCATGGCTCTGGGGATGAGGCAGTTCAACAGAGGCTTTCATTTGTTTCATTATCTGTCGTTGCAGTGTTGGCTGAGTCTCAACCCGTCTTGGTCAAACATCCCGAGTCGGTCCAGTCTGAGACTGAGACAGGACCGAGCGAAAATGCCTCCGAGTCCACGATGAGACCGAGACCCTTGAAAAGTGGTCTGGAGTCCACTCATGAACCACCACTGATCTCGAGTACGACAACGTCCACGTATGTCAGCCGCATGGAATCATCAGCCCCCCCCGGCCCCCCACCCGGTTACACAACGACATGGAGGTGACGAGCTGCCAAGAGGCGTTAGATAATCACCTGCGAAACAATGAGCGAGAAATAGATTGAGGAAGTCGAGTTTTATACAGAACACGCAAAGGGCTTTTTTTTTTTTTCTTTCATTTTCGCTGCACCGAGGCCCGCCTGCTGGACGGGTCCGAATGGAAGACGGCCGCGGCCACAACGGTGGTGGTGGTGTCCACAAAAAAATAAAAAAATAAATAAAAAAAATCACTTGAATTGCACGGCGGCCGTTTCCAGAAAAGTATTTAAATAGTTCTGCGATACCTTGGCTCGTGTTTCTGGCACCGCAGCCCATCCGGTTTGACCACGAAAGAATAAACAGAAAGAAAAAAGGGGGGGGAAAAAAAGAAAAGGCCTGCGCTTATCCTTATCCTGGTTTTACAGAGAACAGCAACAGAGACAAGTGCTCGGCGGCCCACTGCCAGGTGACCGCCGCTGCGGACGAGGGTGGTGGAGCGGTGGTGGGTTGGGTTGGGGGGGGAGGGGGGGGGGCTTCCTTTCTTTTCTTTTCGTGAGCGACCCTGCGGCTTCGACTCAGGTGCTCGCCGTTTCCTCGCAGGCTTCCAAAGCAAAGGCCGCCGGTTAACCACCCAAACCACTCCGGCATAATGCAATCTCCGATTCCCAACACACAAGACGTGCTGGCGACCGGCCACCGGAACCCGATCCAGGAAGAGAAACATTTCCGAAAGAGGGATTCTGGTTGGAAACGTCTAATGAACGGTTTGTGAACGATGTGGAAATTACCCCGGGATTTTTTTTTTGCTTTTTGCAAATTTCATCGTTAAGGGGCAATTTTCTTTTTCTCCTATTGTTGTTTTTCTCGTTACAAGGGGATTGTTTGGGGATGGGGTGGGGGGGGAGGTCAGAGGGGGTGGACACTCTGAGACTTTTCAGACAGAGAAGGCAGCTGTCCTGGAATGTGCGCTGGCATACGAGCGCGCTCGGGGAAATTATGGGCCCCGGCCGTGGCTGAAGAAAAATAAAATTGATGCAATCTGTAGAGCATGCAGCTTTTAATTAGTGGCTTCCGTCTCCTAATTGGTTTCTCTCCGCTTCCCCCCGTTGCCTTGATTCAGGATTCGGGACCAATTGCCCGTCCCGCGTTTATTATTATGCTTTGTTTGTCTTGAGACAAGCTGTGCGGCGTAATCAAGGCCCCGACGTGGAGGCTTTTCACGGACAGCGGGGAGAGAACAGAGCGGGCCTTGTCCTCGGAAACAGATTTTACACATATTTGTCCGAAGAATTGAACCTTGCAGGCAAGGCAGGCAAGGCAGGCAAGGCATTTGTGGGACAAAAAAACAAAATGAAAGCCTTATGTTGCGGCAACATTCTTTATTTCATTCTTTCATTCTCGGCAAAATGAAGCCAAGAATGTGGGCCGACAGCCACTCGCGGCAGCGTACCTTTTTGTTTTACCGAGTTTGTCGGCAGGGAAAAAAGCTCAAATTCCTTTGATTATCAACGCCATCAACAGCCGGTGGAGTCAGGTCAAAGGTCAGGCCCGTAGGACACACTAATTTGGCACCGGAAGAAAATAAAAAACTTGGGCTCGACTCTTGAACTGGGCTTCGGTCCTCTGCGGTCCGATGAGCCCCGAGCATGTGCAGGATTGGCTGCTCTGCAGTAAGTGCTCCTCACAATGGCCTTCGGGGAGACGCGCTGCTATCTGGACACAAATGTTTACCCGTGACCTGACGACTGAGCCATGTTTATTGCGAGCAACAAAAGGCCGAACTGTGAGTGAAAACACAGGGCAGATCACAAAGCCGCGGCTCACCGTGGTATGTTTACAGCTGGCGACCTGGTCTTTAGTGGGTTTTTGTGCGCCGGGGACGCAGATGAGTAAACACTTCTGCGTAGCTTTCCACTCAAGGTGAGCGAGCGCGGTCTGGGAGAAGCCGCCGCCGCCGCCGCCGCCGGATGTCCCCATCAGATGCTTCCGCGAGGTTCGACGGTCGACGCGAAAAAAAGATCCAGCCGTTAGCCTGACTTTTTTTTTCCTTTTCTTTTTTTTTCCCAGCAGACAAGCGGGAATGCATTTCTGGTCGCAAAACAAGCCTGATTTGATAACACCGACGGAGGACTTTCCCAAGCATCTACTGCTGGACAGATAAGTGTGGGAATGGAAGAAAACGAAAAAAAAAAACGAGGGAAGATAAAAAGCGGTGAGAAACGGCTCGGCTGTCGATGACTCGCAGCGGTGCCGACATTGAGCGGCTACCATTCCAGGCCCGGACCATGAGTCTGGTTGTCCAGGGCGCTTCTGGATTCTGGAGTCTCATTGAACTCCCCGCGTCGCCGTCTCCCCCAACGCAAAAATGTCCTTTCTGCTCAGGCGACTCGAGCAAATTGCCCCGTGAGAAAAAACTGCATCAACAGCAGAGGCAAGACCAGACCATGACTGCCAGCAACGTCAAAATATAGCCTGGTCCACTTGGTTAAACTGGCCAAACTACAGACAGGAGATATGTGGGTTCAACTAACCTGCTGAAAAGTAGAAGTGAGCACTACTGTGATGCATGTTTTTACCCTTAATGGTCAGATTTTTAACATTTAACTCTGAACTAAACCCTTGGTTTTTTTCAGACTGGTCACTGATGAGGTGAATCTACAGGGACAGCTTAGCTGTATTTTAGGTTGATTGACTGTTATTCTCGAGGACAAAAGAAAGAGTTCTATTGCAGATGATCTGGTGATTAGAAAACTGACGGTCAAACAACATGGCATTGATTTCTATTGATTTTCAAGGTGGCTACATGTGGTGCAGCGGTTGTTGATGACAGCCAGACATGATTTTGTTTCAATTTTGAAGGGATGAGACCGCCTGGGATGCAGGACGGTGCATAAAGTTAAAACTACCCGAGTCCGATGAAAATGCTCGACTATATCAAACTGTTGTATGGACTGCAATGTGTCAAATATTTAGAAATTGATCTAACGCGTAGAAAATAACATGGCAACTGCAGTGAAAAGCTAAGTTAAGATACCGTCGAGCTGCAGGACCGACCAGCAGAACAAACAGTGAAAAAAAGCAACGAAGGGACGTGAAGCCGGCGCAAGTGAATAAGCAGCAAAGCCGGAGGGGGATACGGAGAAGGGACACAGAGGCAGAGCTGGGAGTCCGGTGCAAGAAACGTCCCTCTCCTGCTCTCTCCCTTCGCTGGCTCTCTCTCTCTGTCTGTTTACAATTACCGTACCGCGAATGAATCTTCCACGAATGACCGCTCAACTGGCAGCCCCGACTAGTCAGGAACAAGGGAGCTATTAGTGGAGGGACTGAGGAAGGAAGGAAGAGGGGAAAGCCAAAGGGAAGGCAGCCCAGATCGGAGGCCCATGTGGAGGGAGATTGGAGGGAGGGAGGGAGGGAGGGAGGGGGGGGGGGTGGAGAAGGAGGGATGGGGGGGAGCCGGGGCCAATGCTGAGCGGGGAACAGAGTCACAGAGCAGAGGAACTGAAGGAGGAGAAGGAGGAGGAGGAGGCCGCGGCGGCCACACGTCCCCGAGGCGATGTGCTCGACGGAGGCAAAAAGATCCCAGAGGAGGGGATGTTCTTCCTCCTCCTCTGGGATCTTTTTGCCAGCGGAGGAGCGGAGGAGATGAAAGAGATTAGTTCTGGGCTTTGGCCTGGAGGACGCCGGGCCGCGCAGCCTCTCAAATTCTTTCATTTCTCAGGCAAGAGGATTTAGGATGGGACCTCCCCGTGGCCCTTTGACACGGGAATACATGAGAGCACTTCATGGGTGTGACAACCCCCCCACCCCCCTCTCCCCCACTACCCCCCGACCCCACCAACCCACCCAGGTCAAATGTTTTTTTTAGGAACGCTTCTGGGGACTTCCTGTCAGCCATAAATTACTTTGACTTCAGAGATGACACTGGTTGGGATAAATCCTCATTTCCCTTTCGTTTTTTTTTTGGCAACAAAAGGGCGACATCCCCAAACCTTCGGCGCGGCCGCTGTTCTCACAGTCATTCATCAAACAGAACCTGTGAAAGAGGAAACGAGGTGACAGCGCGCGGCCATCCTTTTTCCGACGCCGCTGCCAGGCCTCAGCAGCGGGGGGCCGCGGGGGGCTGCGGGGGGGCAGTGAAAAAACCCACAGACATTTTTTATGCCTCGCTTTGACACTCCGCTGTCTCTCGACCTGCAGGGGTCACGCCGCAATATCGCAGGACGCTCCGTAAAAAGAAGCCGTTCTTTTACGGCTTTCTCGGAGTTGACCTTTTTTTTTTTTTTTTTTTAACCTCTGGTTCAGTCAAGAACAACAAGACAGCACACAGGCAATACACAAGACACTATCGTATCGTTAACTTGATTCGTTCTTTTTTCCTTTTTTGCACTTCCAAGTTTTACTCAATCTGGGTTTATTAAAGAAAAAAATGAAGCAAAACCCAGAATGCAATTTTCTTGGACAAAAGCAAAGACCAAACACCGAGCTCAGCCTGTATAATCACTGAAAAAAAACTCTTTAGAAAAACAAATGAGTAACAAAGACAGCAAAAATAGACGCTTACGAAGGTTGTGCACTTTTACCACAATGCCTCATTTCCTCGCCTGCATTCTGGGGTGAGATTCAGCGAACCAAACACGACCTCACAAGTCGCAAAACCTGATAACATTTTGTTGGGAATTTTTCATTCATGTCCTGCGAGTGCAAAACAATTCCTGTGAAACAGAGCCAAAGCAGCTTCCTGCGAAATTAAAACTTTGGAAGGGAATTCAAAGAGTCATCGGCTGCAGCCTTCAGCCGTCGCCGAATCCCGTAGAGGCGGCCGCGGACAACCTGAGGAATCTACTTAACCACATGCTTAACCGAGCCTGATGTATACATACAACTGTGTCTCTGACAGCCAAATGGTCCCTGCAACCTGCACCCCCCCCCCCCAAGCCGAGGGCCTGCCGGGCAGGATTGATTTCGTTTCAGCTACAATGGGTAACCTAAATCCTGATGAAGATGACTGAGGCCTTGCCGAGGATATACTTTGGGATACCGTTACTCCCCCCTCGGCCCGTCCGTCCGGTGCGCCGGCGAAAACGGCCGCGGCCAAATAGCAGGCCCATCTGTTAAACCGCTCTTCCATCATGGCGTCAAACAAACGCACGATTTCTTTCTCTCTCTTTTTTTTTTTTTTTTTTTTTTTTTTTGCTGCACCCTATCGACTGACTTTGTAGGCGGCTCTCAATGGTGGCGTTGGGATCCCCGGAGCAGGGATCCGGGCTCAGGGAGCTCCAGCGGGGGATATTTGGAGCGTACAAAGGGGGTATTATTTGTTGCACCCCCTCCAGTTGGCCCCCTACCAGCCTCTATTCAGTATGTGGGTCTGACTGTATTACGGCGGTGGCGAATGATGACTCCTTCCCCTTCCCCCCCCCCCCCCCCCCCACAACCCTCTACCCCCAACCCGCCTTGTTTGTAACACGGAGCGGTCTGGGATGGCGAAGAGGGGGCTCGTGTCACGGCTCATCACACAGAGGCAGAAAGACTTCGGCTTTGCCGCTCGGAACGCAGGTAACGCTTGAGACGCGCACACTTCGGGATCAGTGAACTGTCTTGAAATCTGTTGTCATCTTTTTTGGCACATCAGCGCCCAGTAGGCTGCATCGACGCTCCGACAGCTGCAGGCATACCTGCAGCTGTTGAGCCATTTGTCATAAGTCGTCGCCATGGCAACTTCCTACAAGATCCAAACAGGAGATCATTTCAATAGAGTATTTGCAGCATCACAATGGGGAAGCAGGGTGGGTGCGGTTGGCGGTGCTGGACTGACCACGTCCCACTGCGACCGGCTCAGGGAGAAAGTGAGTATCAACCCTGGCGCCGCCTCAAAATCACCGTTTAAGCTCCAGTGTGTAATATTAGGCTTGATTTATATTTTTTCTATAGGTAAAAAATTAATATACTGCCCATATATACATTAATAAAAGTGTATAATCGCAATACAATAAAAGCCATTTGGTTTTCCTACCATTACAACATGCATAGACAACGGTCTTGCTCCCAGTTAGCTTCCATGCAGCACCATATTTCTAAGGAACCTCAGTTTGGACAACCCAGCCCGCCTGACAACGCGTTTCGCAATTAGGGTGACTGCACACGAAGGTGGGCAAGGCATTCGGGTTTGGGTGTGCACCGGCAAAATCGTTGGGGGGGGGGGGGGGGGGGGGGGGGGTGAAAGACGCTGCAATCTAAAATGTAACCACTTAATGTCGCTGTTTCTTCTTCAAAATCTCTAAATATTACACACTTAACCTTTAAGTTCATCTATATATGTCACGACATGGAATCTTTTTTGCATGCAACAAATTTGCATGGTCCAAATATAGGCATGGCCCAAGAGAGCGAAACGTTATTATCCCGCTGCCAACACAAAACTTTTGAAGTCAAATATTTTTTCTGACAATCAATTTTAATCCAATAATTAATGTCTGTTTGTGTTCACATCACATCGTAGTACAGATCCAACCAATTAAATCAAAATGTTTCAGTACTGCTCAAACTTTGGATGCGAGTTCCATAATCCTAAATGCCTTCTCTCGGTATTTTTCGTCCGTGTGTGTGTGTGTGTGTGTGTGTGTGTGTGTGTGGAGTCTGAGGCGTGTTGTTTCAGGTACCGCAGAGACGTGAAATACAATCCGGGAGAGGCAGTTTGAGTAATAGATCCGTAAATACGAGAGCTTATCAGATGCTGAAACGCCGCGCGGCGGTTGAGATCCACGGGGGGAGGATTTTTAAGAGAAGTCACTGCCGTTATTGTGGCAGCCGGCTGTTTCTTTTCGCGTCACCAGGCGCACGGTGGGGAAACGTTGCTTTGATCTTAATCGCACCAGCAACGAAAAACAACAGTGCGTCCGCTCAAAAGCGATTTTCCAGACGGTGGATGTTGCAGATCGGTAAAGACGAGGCTGTGGATGTTTGGTCGCAGTCAGGGGGGGCGTCCGGCGTTACTAGTCAACCCGCATTTCAACCGACAATACACTTGATTGGCGTTGACACAAAAAAAATATATCTGCCATCAGGTAACAGAAACCGAGCATCCACGGGAGGTTAAACAACAGCTTACCGAGAATAGCTAAAATGTACCAGAAGCTAAGGCACTGGAATGCACTCATTCGGCACAAATATGAGTAAAAAAACAGGAGCGTTTCATTTTCATTGCACCTTTGGTGCAGCTGCAGTGATACTTGCAGTGATGTAACTGAGCAGAGGTTAACGTTTTGCTTGTCCCCGGCAGCGCGGCTGCCGATCACAACTGCAAACTGTAAAAAACATCAAAACTCCAGCTTGTTAGAAGCACGTCGACCTGAAGATAGCATCAGGACAGACATCCGTGACGTCCTTGCTCAAGTCCAATCACAATCACTGGTAAATAAGTGAAATTGGTGATGAGCAGAGAAGTATTTTGGCTGTGATGGGATCAATGTTTACAAATGGAGAAAATCCAAAGGGTGTTTTATAACTATTGATCTAAATTGCACGGTAATTTTGTTTGATTAAAGTAACCTACTGTTATCTATCAGCTCACTCAATAGATAAGACAATCGCAAAGCTGTTATCAGATGTTTCTCCATCGCAGTGCAAAAAACCCCCCCAAAAAACAGTGCAGAATTAACTTTCCTCGTTTTGCATAGGCAGCAAAATACAAACAGAAGAGAAACGCACGATGAGACTGGCCGAGCCAAGGACGTAAAGACAAAATATAGTGGCAGTGGAGCAGCGCTGCAGGAGCAGAAGGGGGGTGGGGGGGTTAGGAGCCGCATTTATGAGTATAAACGAGATTTCCTGCACTGAGAGCATTCCAAGGGCGCCGGTGGTCTCGGCTTGCCAAGAGGCAAGACGACACATGCTGGAGATGTCTGCCAGGTAGCAGAGCACAAAGAGCCCTCATTTCCTCCCTATCCCTCCCAAACTCCCTCCTCCTCCTCCCCACCACACACACACACACACACACACACACACACACACACACACACACACACACACACACACACACACACACACACACACACACACACACACACCTTCTTTTCTTTCTCCAGCTCACCAAAACAGAGGGGTGGAGGACGGAAGTGCAGAGCGTCTTTTGATTTTGACACGACAGGTCTTATCTGGTCAACCTGCAGAACTGAGTCACGGAAAGTGGGCGACAACAATCAGTGCACCTGGTAAAATTAAGAAAAAAAGAAAGAAAGAAAGAAGGAAAGAAAAAAGAATATATCCTGCATGCCCTTAAATTCTGGACATTTCAACTAGTTTTGCAGCCTTTAGGTTGTGTAAAAACTTCGGGTCTTTGTGCAAACGCACTTCTCTTCCGCCAGGCTAGTTGAGCTGCTTGTGGCTAGAAAAAAAAAGACTCACGTTTGTCTGTTCTTGCCGGGTTTTGTTTTTCATGTGTTTGGTTGGATTGGAGGCTTTTTGCGGCGGTATTCTTGGATGCACACATGTGTAAGCTGATACTAATACAGCCCTTGAAGTCTGATACTTGCCTGGGGATCTTGCTCTCCTGATGCTCACAAACACGCACACACACACGCACGCACACACACGCGCACATACACACACACACACATGCACACAGCTTCCCAGAGCTCATCCATCCCTTGGTGGTATCCCATTACTTGCCTGCAAAGATACACACACACACACACACACACACACACACACACACACACACACACACACACACACACACACACACACACACACACACACACACTTTTTGTTTTCTTTTGCCACTGTAGCTTCACTTTGCCACAAGCCAAAAAAAACTTGCACTCAGCCTTCTCATTACTGCTTCTTAGTAATACAAGCAGGGCAGGAAATACTTTGAATACTCTTAAAACAGGATGGTATTTAGGGAAAAGAGAGAGAAAAAGAAATAGCGCGAAACCTGCCGTTAGCGGTTCTTACGGGGGGCTTAGCAGAGTACAGTCGGCCAGAGACAGCGACACGCTGACAGCCTGAAGCCCGATCCACACCTGCGTGTCGGCTGGTTGCAGACCGGCGGACTGGCCTGCTGAATTCCACTCAGACCGAGGTGCATCATAGAGTCAGCCAAAACAATGTATGTACACATCAGGAGAAGAAAAACTGACATAAATATTTAATTTGTATAAGTACTTCTACACATACAGAAACCTCTTTCAAAGTTTTATCAAATTACAATAACACTGTGCACTGTTGTACAAGGTTTTCCCAACAGATGGCGTTGCCCTCATGAATGTAACATCAACAAGTGTTGAGGTAACAAACGTTATCCAAGCAGTAGTTTGCCGTACACATAAAGTTCAGATGACAGCACTACCAGACATTTATGACCGAATGGGATTTAGATGCTATCTGACATTGGCAAGTTCATCACCTGCAACCTTTTACTTCAGTGCAAAGTGAAGAACTGATATTCCATCATCAGCGAACGCCAATCGTCTCGCAAGTTCAGACCTTTGAGTTAGTGGCTGGAAGCAGTAGTAAGCAGCTAGCTTGCTAGGTTACACTTGACGCTAGCAAGTTAGCATCAAGCGCCCACCATAAGCCTGAAAGGCTCAATGTAAAAATGTCACACAAACATACATCACTTTCCAACTTCCTTCGCCAATGAAACGCAGGAATGCATAGCGAACCGGGCAGCCGATCGTAAGCGCAACCATGTTGTTCCGCAAATCGCTGCGAGCACATCGGGAGCGATTCGCTGGGTACCCTATGGCGTAGCTTCAATGCTGAGGTATGAATCGGGCTCAGGAGGGATCAAGCCTCAGTGGGACGGCCTGTACCGGTGGAGCGGAGATCCATTCAGGACCCCACCGTCATAAAGAGTGAATAAGCTTTAATCCTTTAAGACGGCACCAATAGAGATTCCATCATGCTTGGCTCGTCACGAGAGGGGAAGGCAAAGCTCCGGAGACGATAATGTCAGGCCAGCGCAAAAAAATAAAATATGGCCTGTTTTGACTGGCTGGGCTTATGGGTGCTCATTTAGCCAAGGGTTGTTTCCTGTCGAGAGGAGGCACAGCTCAGGTGGCGGCTTCTGCCAAAGAAAGGGCCGAACAAAGGGTATTCACAGAGGAGTGCTGCTGGTGGGAGGCTCCCTTCACTTTACACCCAAACGTACGGCCTTACAGGACGTCCTCGTGCTAGCCCGGGAGGCTGTAGCACCTTTTTGTTCAAACTTCAACAAAAGGTTGAGGGTTCTAACGACTGTCTCATCCCAGAAGGGGTATTTTGGTAAGACCAAGGGTACAATACACGGGGAGAGGTCACAGATACTTGTAACAATAGGATTAGTCAAATAATGAGGCCGTTCTTTTTTTTTTATTATTATTATTAAATTAGGTTTGCCATGGTTAGTTTTAATTTTTACGTAGTTGCACCCATTGAAAAATGCATCACTGAAGGCTTCATAGTGAAAGACAAACGTCAGCCAGTTGTTTCCCTACTAAAAGCTGATGAGGTTACAGTTAAAGATGAAGCTTTTCGTATAGTTCATGCCATTATTAATCAAACTATTCAACAGCTGCACATGCAACAGGGTAGTCTTCGACGTAATAGCCTAGTAAGCAATTACTGACAATTTATCCACAGCTGTAATCCCACTGCAGGAAATAATTAATATCCCTCACAAGTTAAGCTGGAAAGAACTCGCAGAAGACCAGGACGGCATCCAAATCCACAGCCAAAAACCCCCGGCAGGTCTCCTTGGGACGGATCATGACATGTAAGAGAAGGTGGACCTGGAAACCCACTCAGTGAGTCCTCATAGCCATTGCTGAGACCACTGTTCAACCAGGACACCTCGCTGGAGACTGAAAGTGGTCACAGAGTGTCTTCCCTGAGACTGGGGTGAGATCACCCAATGATTCCCAGGCACGGCACCGCTGCTGCCCACCGCTCCCTCAGAGGATAGGTCAAATACGGAGGACGGATTTCAAATCCTTTGGGATGCGACAATCACTGGGACTTTAACTTTAACTTATACCAGAGCTCAAAGTGGGAAGAGCAACATAAAGACAGAACCCGTACAAGTGTCGCAGACACGGGTGCGAAGCGATTGCCCATCGAAGTGAGAGTGGAAAGGGTCCATGCAGTTCACAGCTTTCAGGGATTTTCTCTGACTTGGTGCATGTAAGAGAAACCTTCTAGAATCCTGTTGATAAGAAGGGCCGAGTGTTGGACTCACACAGGTAACTGATCACTGATAATCCAGTCACCAATGTAGGCAAGTGTAGCTGAAGTTGAAAGACCTTACACACCCGAATCTAAGTTCTGTCAAATGCATCATGATACTAATTTAATTGCCATGTCTACTTATTTGCAGGTTTGGCTAAAATATTTCTGTGGCATGGGGTAAACATTCACCTCATCAGGCTTTGATTGGTCCCAACATGCTAATTTAAGACGTCACTGTGCTCGTTACACAACTCTTCATCCCTCCAACTTTTTAATTGTGTTAATCATTATTGTACAGCTATCTACCTATTATAATTGCAATCAACTGATTAAAGCATCTGCTCCGCTCCCGGTTAACACAATACACACATTTAAATGACGCTCAACCACAACACAGTGTAAATGAGTGTCAGGATCGTTTTCTCTGCGGTGATCTATAGCTTTTTTGATGCTCCTCTCTCTCTCGCGCTCTCTCCCCCAGTCTCCAGGTGGAAAACCCCGCCATTCTGGTTCACCGAGGCAGGTTATAACGAACGCATAAATCATCTGCAAAAACAAGCGCTGATTAGGATCTGGGACACCAGCATGTGTGAATGAATGGGCCTCTACACACACACACAGAGACACGCACACTCTTGAGCACACGTGCAGCAGAGAGGAGAGGAGAGGAAAGAGGGGAGGAGGAAAAAAAAAAAAATCAAAGCTACACTTAGCTAATGCCTGAATATTTATAAAGTGGTCTGCTAATTACAGTCTGGTGGAATTTGCCCATGATTACAATTAGCGGCGTCCAGAGTGGCTGGGAAAAACGCTGGCAGATGTTCAAGCTGCCCAAACTGCCCTGGCGGCGGGTGATGGCTGAGCACAGCTCTCTGATAAAGTCCCAGCAGACCACTGGGCAACTCGGACATGTGTGTGTTCTGTGTGTGTGTGTGTGCTAATGCATGATAAAGATGTGCTGCCGTCACGCAGGCTATGCTAGCTAGCAGATACTGACATTAATCATCGTAAAGTGAAACACTTCACACATCAAGAGCCTGTGAGTGTCTAATGTTGGACAGTTTTGAGTGTGGAAACAGCACACTGCATTTTTTTTTTTTTTTTGTCAATTTGGTCATATAAGTAAGTCAAGTCACTGCACTTCCTTGTGCAAAGTCACAAGATACCGAAGAGTGAAATACTTTGTGGTCATAAAGAGGGATTTGTTTAGTTCTTCTCCAAACCCAAGTGTATTTTATGGTGTTTTAGTCACATGTTGCTCAAAGCAAAGAACCACTCGACAAGGATAAAGCCTCGCGTTTCAGTGTCATAATACATCAAGCCGATAAGTCCCTACCTTTTAGCGAAAGGGCCAAAAAAGAGAGTGACTGAGCCACCAAACCAAGGCGGCATTTGCAGAGATGACATAAAAAACGGCAGGGGCTTTGCTCGGCGATCCGGGCCGTAAATAATCTGGTAAATAACACAACATGCTTCCTCGAGACGTCGGCTTTCAGCTTTCCCTGCGTGGTTGAAATTGATTTAGCGCGGTGTGTTTTGCGCCGATACCAGCTGAGTAGAAAGTTGGCAACAGCTTTCATCAATTTAAAAATCAGAGAGCTTTGATTACACACTCGGTCCCTCGCTGGGAATTCAACCCCAAACTGCACAAGATACTTATCCATTTAGCAACACATGTAGTGGCTCAAAACACTTTGAGCATTTGCATGTGTACCACGGAGCTTTTCATCTACAGGGAACGTTAGCGGTGGATCGAACAGGGGGTTAAAAATATATATATAAAAATGTGGGCCATGTCAGGTTTGGCACCATCTTCTGTTCAGAAGTGACACTGCAGTGCAAGGGAGGCAAGTGAACAGACTGAGAGGAGAAAACCACCCATACAGAGTGGACATACAGGGCACTTCATGTCGCAATAATGTAGTAGCAGATAAAAGAGCCTCTACAAACTGTAAGTAAATAAATAAACAACATTTAAGCAGCCAAAACAAAAGCACACAAGCTGCACAGCGGACGAAACCCGTGGCAAAAGAAAATACCCTGGCTAACAGCAGAGCTCTTTTTTTTTAAATTCAGACAGACAGGTATTTTCCAGCCAATTTTTCTTTGTCACTACCCCGACATAGTAACATGGCGGAAGAGCAGCAGATCTTCTGGCACCGGTCCACCCACAACAGAGAGAGTGAAACTGGGAAAGAGAGGAAACCTGTCAGTGGTTGTGCAATGGTGCGTGTTGCGATTTGTCAGTGCAGCCGTAGTTAAATAATACAGACGGATTTGTTTTTTCTCAGAATATTTGTATGTATCTATATATGTATATATACACAGATAGATAGATAGATAGATAGATAGGTGTGTGTGTGTGTGTGTGTGTGTGTGCGTGTGTGTGCATAGCACTGATGGAATGATACTAAGCGCAGCCACTGCCACTAGACGGAGAAGGAATCTGGATGATTTTCGATGATTTCTGCTACATCTAATGCAGTTACTGCTGATTCTGCAGCAGCGAGTCCAGAGTTGGAAAAACAATCCGGAGGAGGCCCTGCTGTATTTTTACCCCCCGCCCATAACAACTAAAAATAAAGATTAAAAATAAATAATAATCAAGCCGCGTTAATTGTTTCTGCCGAGCATCGGGAGGAGAGACACCGTCTTCAAATGCAAACTCCGTAGCCTTTGTTTGGCTTTCGCCTCTCCATCTGATAAGGACCCTGTTGGGAACTTCTGCTCCCAAACAAAGAGCCATCTGCAAGTAATCTCCTCCACAGTGAGCTCTCCCTCTTCCTCCTGATAGCATGGACGGAGCCCAACGCACATCAGGGTTTAAACAAATACGCTACTAAGAGAAACAACAAACCGGCGATATCTCTGCCGGAGGATTAAGGCTCAGTGGAATCCAGCAGCTCAAAAAAAGAAAAAAAAAGAAAAAGATGCTTTCAATGCAGCGACGGCAGGAAAAAAGCCGCGAGGCCTCTCGCACACAAACGAGCGGACGGACAGCTGCTTGACAAACACTGTGACAGGAGGTTCCTCCCGCTCAGCAGGCTGGATAAATATTCCCGGTGACACCAATCAATCAGCACGGCATGGTGTCGGCGGGTCAGAGGTGGGCCCGGGTGATTGGTGCAATACAAAGGGGAAGAGGAAGTGGAGGAGTTTTTCTTTCTCTTGAAGGGGAGCAGAAAAGAAATGCGGAGGAAACGGTCCCGTTGCTTGCGTCAATCTTTGGCACCTGCTCCACTCTGTTGCAATTCCGGCAGATGATGCAAGTGTTTGTTTTTTTTTTGTTTTTTTTCAATGTTTTTTTTTTTTCTCTCCTCCATGTTTATAGTCTGGGAACGTCCGACTCTGACATGCATTTCCTTTATCGGCGTGTGATGACGAGGCAGGAGGGAGCCGAGGGACCACGTGCGAAAGCAGTTTGTTTCGGTGGGATGTGATTCAGTCGCGTTAGTCACATCTTGTACCGCCGACGCCTTCTGGGGCAATTGTTTCCCCGCGAAGCGTCACAAAGGCGGGAGGAAGTCGGACAAGTCGCTGATGCGCAGGAAGGACAGCTTGCATGCTTGCGTGAATCAGACGGGCAAAGAACAAAGTGAAAGAGTGGACGAGGAGGACGATGGAAAAGGACACAAACAGGAAGTTCTAAAAATGGTTCCTGAACGTGGAAGTGCGACCACGTGTGACACACAAGGGTGCAGCTGTGTCACATCCTGCTTATTCGGATGCTGTGAAATGCCGCACTGTTGTTTTACGAATACAAATATCCTTCATTGTCGTTGCGTCGGGCAGCTACAAGAAAATCGGTTGGGCTTTCTCCCCAGTCATGAGATTATACGTACAAAACAATGAGGAAGAACAAGTTTGAAACATTCAAGGGAAAATCAGGAAACTGTGAGGACGCACACACAAACACCACACACTTACACTGACCACAAGCAACGGCGTGAGATCCTGACATTTTCTCAGCATGGAAAACCACCGCCTAATCCACAACTTCCACTGTCACCACAGTGTTATTGGATGAGGGCGCCCACCTTTCCCTGTTGCATTTTCAGGCCAGCGCGAGAGCATTTTCACACCTGTCGGCGCCAACAAAGCTTGCGCACTCCAATCATTATGTGATCTTTGCACTCAACTAACTTTTCATGCGTCTTGCCATGACAAAATGTTTGGAAAAGAAAACGCTGATGCAACCGCTCCAGTTATTTTTTTTGCCTTACAGAGCCCGTTCAGCGTCCCGAACCGAGAGCCACCGGGAGACACGTGGGAGCGAGTCTGCGGATTCAAACAAACCTTTTGGGGGGTGGGGGGGGGAAGAAAGCGGAAGTTGCAGCATTGTTTCAGAGACGGACACCAGGCCTGCTGCTTTTCACACTAGAGCAAATGCCACTCATCTCCCTCCCCCTCCCCCCTCCCACCCTGCCCATCAAACACCCCCCCTCCCCTCTCCACCCCCCTGCCGAGGCCACAATGACTTCATTGACACCCGGCGTCCCATTAATCTTCATTAGTCCCATCATATCCTGGCCATTGGGATGGAAATTGGCGAGCATCTCCTGCGTGAAGCTGACAGTGGGTTGTCGGCAAAGGGGGGTGGGGGGGTGGGGTGGCCATGTGTCCATTTGGCAGCCCCCAGTGTATGTCATACATTCCTCATTCAGACGACTTGAACCTTCGACAAACACACACACACACACACACACACACACACACACACACACACCCACTCTCTCACGCTCGGTGGGGGGGCGCACAGGAAGGAGGAGGTAATCTGATTTCTCAGCTGCCCAAGAGACCGTTTCCTGTTGAGGAAGGCCAGCTTGCGGCTTGGAAAGGGGTCGGGGCGGGGGGGCGCCGCGGGGTTTCCCATCTGTCCAGCCAGGGGCTCGACCCCGCCGACACAAACCCGGGGATTCTCCATTACCGGGGCCGCCGTCGGCCCCGCGTGTTTCGAAGCCGCGACGCGCACACATGCGAGGGGGAAAAAAACGGCGCTTCCCAGTCTGTCCCCACCGCCACAACGCTAATGGAGCTTGAAAAGAGATGGCAACCATTGGCGGAGGGGGGAGGGAAGATGGGGTGTCGGGGAGGGGGGGGCTCGGAGGAAGTAGCTGTCAGTCGGCCGCCGCAGCGATGGATCAATTCCCCGCAAGTGGGTTCGAAACGGGCCGGGGGTTGGGGGGGGGGGCATGCAGAGGGGGTTCCTCCGAGGGGTATGTGCGCGCGATGACTGATTTGCAGCCAGCAGTTTGCGGACAGGCCTCAAAACAACTGCAGCTGTGGCAAAGAGCTCGGCTATTCGGGGGTTTGCTTTCGTATATTTCGGCCGCGTAAATAAGAACCAACAGCAGCGCGGTGAGTTTTTCACACGACGGCCGTTCAAAGCTAGCAAGGGGGACCCCGCCTGGCGTTTCCCTCCGACTTCCACCTCGGAGCAGTAAAAGGCCAAATGGGTGAAAAACATTTTTTATTTTTTTTTTTAAATCGGACGAGAAACCCCCCCCTCCACGGATGCGATGAGAGTTTGTCCAGGGCGGTGCAGGAACCCCGGGGCGGCGGAGGAAAGACAGAGATGGGCTGCAGCTCAGCGCAGGAGCTCCAGAGGCGCGGCGACCTTCTCCGTCTCCCCGCGTCCTCGCTGACGAGCCACAGACTCTGTCTTTGATCAGCACTCAGGAAATTTCATTAGGACGGAGATGGGCGGATAAGCGACCGCAAAGAGCTTTTTGTGGACGGGGAGAGGAAGCCGGGGAGATAAAAGGGGTGGAAAAATAGAAACTGGGCAGGAAGTACAGGAATAAGAGGAAAGGAGAGTGATAGCGGCGTCTTCATTTTCTCAAACGCAGCTGACGGTAACGGGGGGGAGGGGCTTGCAGCCCCCAGAAGAGTTCTTTACCATCAAAACGGAGCCGACAAACATGTCACGAGTCTGCGACCATGCCTGCATCTCTACTCAAAGCAGAACCCGACCACGCTGGCCTCTTCCCAAACTGCCTGTCAGGCTGATGGATGGACTTCCAGGTACCAGATCGCGACAAACGACGCCGTTCTGGCAACGTCGGGGTGGTCCGCGTTAGATCTGCTCACTGAAACAAGGAACTTGAGGGATGGCCGTGTCAGCGAGGGTCAGCTGTTCTACGAACCAGGAGGTGACCAGGAGGGAGTTGCTGCAGTGTTGAACCGACCAGTTTAGGCCTCCTGAGCCATCTTTCACAGCCAAAAAATCATGATAATATAATAAATAATCACGTTGCACCATTTAAGATTTAAAGGTCCAGTGAGTAAAACTGTTAAGGAAGCCGCCTGACAGCGTGTTTCACATTTAGGCCACCGTCAGGCAGGCTTCCAAAAAATGCTGGTGCAAGATTGCAGCTAAATAGCAGCAAGATCCTTGCTGTATTTATATTATTATGTATATGAGAGCCATTCTAAGGCTTATTGTACTGTGACTATACACTTTTTAAATGTATTTTTGGGCAGTATGTTTAGCTTTTAGCAATGTAAAACTCACAAATCAAGCCAAATTTACCACACTGGACCTTAAACATTTAGAACAAACGGGGGCCAAAAAACCAACCGGCGCTCTCAAAAGAAATCCCTCAACGTCCAAATTAAGCGAGAAACAAGGCGGTAACAGGATCCGACCAGACCAAACCTGGTCAGGTGACCTTTGGCGTCATCAATCACCTTGAACAGAGGAAGAGAGGGGAAGACGTACGGAGGACAAACACGCGCCCCTCCCCCCCTCCCCAATCAATCACCGACCCGAGAGGAGGCGATAGAGAGACGAAGGCCCAGCGCCGCTGACACCTTTTACCTTATCGATCATGTCGGGCCGGTTGGTGGCGGCCAGCACCGTGACGTCCCGGAGCTGCTCCACGCCGTCCATCTCCGTCAGGAGCTGAGCCAGGACCCGGTCGCCCACGCCGCCGGAGCCCGAGGACCTGCGGGGGCGGATGGGGAAAAAGGGGCAAGACGGATGAGCGCACCGCACAAAGACGAGGAAACCGACGCGTGAACGGACGAGCGATTGGAAAAGTGAAAGGGATGACAAAGACCGACGGCGGACGAAACCGCAGCAACCCGGAGCGGAAGGATGAATTTCACACGGACAAAGAGAGCACTTGACGACGAGTGGGGAAAATGAAAATAAAATAAAGAACGAAGGAGTGATTGATGAGGAGGAAACGGACGATCCAGAGAAACATGCGAGTGCAAGTTTCTTCCCTCCCCAGTCCAATAAAGCACATGTGTCAAGCTCTTCTCATCTATCACTGATATTTGCTCTATTAGGCAACCGGGGCAAACAATCCAGCATTTTGCGTTTCTCAGAAAACTCTGCAGGGTTTCACTGGCTTGGATGTCGGAGCATGTCTTTTTCATTTGGAACTGGTATTCGTTTTGATTAAAAGCAAAGCAAAGCAAAGCAAAGCAAAAAAAAAAAAAAACGCATAACAAAAGGGGGGGGGGGGGAGAGGCTCTGGCAACAGAAGTGAGGCCTTCCTGCCAAAACGACGGCCCACTGGGCTGCAACTCAAAACAAGGCGCACCAGAAATGCATCATTCCTGCCTCCGCAATCAGCAAAGTGTCGCCTTGTTTGGGTCTTGTGCACAACAACGCGTTTAACTGGCGGCCCGCAATCAGCCCCGTTTCATTCACCTGTTAACGCAAAACACGTGGCGGCGCCGGCCGCTCGGGGATCCCGGCGGGCCGATCTGACGCAGGAAGACAATTAGAAGATGGAAGAAGACAAACACGTTTTTTCTTTTAAATCTTAAAGGAAGAGAACTCCATGTTACACTTCACGTACACTGTTTCTACACTGGCAGTCAAAAGTTCGGACACACGTCCTCATGCCTTTGTTGTTGTTTTTTTTAATATTTACAACTTTTTACACTGCAGAACGATACTGAAGACCTCAAAAATATGAGCAAGATCTATGTAATTATGCAGTAAAGAAAAACATGTTAAATAACTCTAAATATGCTTTTTATGAAAGGTGGATATTAAGAATTTAAATCTAAAATCTGTTTGAGTTATTTTACACTTTGTTTCCTACAAAATTCCATGTGTATTCAAAAGTCATGAGAATGAAAGAAGAGACATTCAATTCATAGTGTGTGTCCACACTATGAGTTGAATGAGGTTTTCTTCGGTATTTATTATTATGAAGGACTGCTTTTGCCTCAGCAACAGTTTACCCAAGTTTGCTTTAAGCTGGATGAAGCTGAGGAGGAGGAGAAGAAAGAGGAGGAGGAGGATGTCATCGGCCAGCAGCTTCGTCACTCTGACGTGGGATGGGATTTGTTGACAGCCAAACAAACGTGGTGTTTAAATATCAGCGGCCTCGTGCTTTAAGGAGCACGTCAGTGTGTCAGACAGTGTATTAGGAGGTGATTATTTTCCATAACGCAGCGCAGACAGCCACCCTTGTGTGTGTGTGTGTGTGTGTGTGTGTGTGTGTGTGTGCGTGCGTGCGTGCGTGCGCGTGTTGACAGGGCCAGCGGAAGTGCCAGGCGTCATTAGCAGAGACGAGACTGCGGAGCAACACAAAGGGCCTCTGTCACCGAGTTATGGAGGGAAAAGAGACAGAGAATGGAGGGAGGCAGAGTTCAGGGCTGGGCAGCGCTTCAGAGGACGGGATGGAGGGAAGTGGGATTAAAGCGGGAGAAGACACAGCAGACGTGGTGGAGTCGGGGGAACCGGGACAAACTCAAAAGACGACGGAAAACTGGAACCGGAGCGGCCGGCAATTTCAGTTCGGAAATCTCAGCAAATCCGACCTGCAAAGCTCCGACTGAAAGAGTCAATCGACCAATCAGCTTCTTCATAAGTAGTGATAAATACATGTGAACCCACGTGTGACAATGAGCACTGCTGTATCCAGGGATGTTTTTCGCACATTTTCACACAATAATGGCCAAGACAGAGAAGCACTGACCGTCGTTAGCCGGAAATCATCGTTCAGGTAAATACCACAGCTCGCCAGGGGGCGGCGACACACGGCAAATGTCACTCAAGCCGTTGCTGCGTGGCCCCCTGGTGGCTCAACCAGGCCGCTTTTTTAGCGTGACAGGTGGATTTGATCTATTTTATGCATCTTGGGCCGGCCACCTCCAAGTGTTTTCTATGGGCTCTTTGCACAGGAGGAAAATCACTGGCAGGCAGAAGACACTGCACCCAGGCTGCTTGTGCTATGTAGTCTATATTTCAATGAGATTCCTGCATGTTGCAGCTGCAGCGCAATAAGTCATTTTCAGGAAGCATTCCACCAGCCGTGCCAGGTGAAGAGAGAAACTCGCTGATAAGACTGAAAGAGACGAGAAGGAATTTGATTGGTTTATGAGGAGGGGCTGCTGCTGCTGCTGCTGCTGTTGCTGCTGCTGCTGCTGCCGCCGCCGCCACCGCCGCAGCCTCGTGTTTTCTTCCCTTTTCCAGTCGTCTCTCCGGAGCGTCTGTTTCCGTCTCCTCTCTTCCTGTCTCCTCTCTGTCTTCTCCATTTCGTCCCACCGGTTTTGGAGCCGCGGCAGGTCGGCTGACAGATTTACAGGTGCCTCTCATCTCCTGCCTCCAGTGGGACCAAAACAACCGGCGGAGGCTGTCTGCTTGTGTCAACACTTTTGACTTCTTGCCGGCGTGTGCGTGAGCCACTTCATTGATTAAACGTGGCAGGAAGCGAGCGCCAATAAATAACCTTTATAGATCGCCGCTAAGTGCATTTCTCTCCCCCCCCCCTACTCCAAGAAATGGCATGTGGCCGCCAGGCCGCGTCTGGTCGCGGCCGGCCAACACAAACCTCTGCACTTTCACAAAAGTGTATTGCACTCTTTGCGTAACAACGAAAGAGTGACTGAAGAAGAAAACCGACGAGAAAGACTCGACTGTGATTTGGCAATGAGAGAGTCGAAGGTAACGAAGCCATTTGAGTGGGGGGGGAACGCATTCAGAAAGTTGTTGAACCTTAGTTTATAGGATTTGGGTGAAGTTGGCTATTCACATTGAAGCCATCAGAACTGTAACTGAACACATGGGATTGTGTAGTCAACGAAAACATAAAATCTGTTCAGAGTTACCTTTATGTTTAGAGTTGACATTTTTTTTTTGTCTTTGCTACATAATTCTATATGTCTTTATATCTTGTTCATATATATAATATATTCATGTATCTGCGTACACAATGGGTTCTAAAATGTGAGAGTGGCCGGAGCAGCAGCAGATGGATGGAGTGTTTGGTGGAAAAAATATCTCATGGGATATGGAGAAAACGTGTTTTGGTGTCAATAGAGAAAGCAATGTACAAAGGGGTGAAGATCAAGTCATGGAGGATTTAGAAACTTTTTCTCTCTCTTTTTAAGAATATGGTCTCAATATTTCAGTTTTGCTTGACTGTGATTTGACTGCGGCGTCACAGGCCCGCAGATGTTCCGTCCTCCTCCTCCGCCTCGTGGTCGGACGGTCGGCCTCTGGGCTCCTTCCTCCCACCTCGGCTTCAGCCAGGAAGCTGACTGCTCGCTGCACGCTGGGCCCTCCAGCCCTCCCCATCTGCTGCCGACGGCCACAATGAAGCGTTTGTGCGCCTCCGGTTTGTGTCCTCTGCCCTCCCCACCCGCCCCCCCCCATTTCCCTCCCGGTCCTCTTTCCTTTAAGCCACAGATGTTCCCAGTGCCATCCCACTGAAACGCCTCTGGAGAAGACTGCGTCCTGTGTTTTCCCGCCGCGGGCGGAGAGAGAGGAGGGGGGGGGGGAGCCTTCGCGGACACCATGGGAAATGAGTGGTCGGGTCCGACGCACGTTCAGGGCTTTTCGGGATGTTTTTCCGAGCGTTTTTTTTTGGGCCTTACCTTCCTCTCTCGCCGGCCAGGGCGTCGATCTCGTCGAAGAAGACGATGGACGGAGACACGGCCCTCGCCTTCCGAAACACCTGCAGGTGCCGCGGGCAACAATAGCGGCGGGGAGGAAAAGAGGGCGTGAGTCCGGGTGAATCACCACGTCGCCACAAACATCCGCTCGTTACGTCAACGGCCAGAGTCGACCCAGCCGGGGAGAAAACACTTGACTTGACAAAAGGACGGTTTGGGAGGTCAGGGAGTGGGGGTGGGGGAACTCGCACAATTATTTAAGGTTTGAACAAAATGTGTACACAGTGCGCTAAAAATAGCCGACGGCAGGTGGAAACGTGCCAAAAAAAAAAAAAAAAGTCAGGACCGCCGCCACTGCGGAGCGTCGGCGGGGTCCTCAGATCAAGAGGAGATTACCCAAACAGGAAGTCACGCCGCAGGTCAATAAACCCGCAGCGTGTCGCATCGTTAAAGTCATTTCCGATGCACGCAGAGGGGATTTACACTTTGAAAGCTGGAATACAGATTTCACAAGGCCATTTGACTGAAGGAGAAACGCACACACCTCTCTCACGGCCCTCTCCGACTCTCCGACGTACTTGCTCAGCAATTCCGGACCCTGCGGGGAGACGATGAAGACATGCGATTGGTTGGAAATGAGCGTCTATTCGGACACATTGCGGCACACATTTGAACTTTGCACAGGAGCTAGGTTTTTTTGAGTTTTGACCCCTTCTTGAAAATTTCCTCTGATATGTCATGTGACTCCTCAGCAGGCGGGAAAGGGTTCCGCAGTTTGGACCAGCAGTTTTTAATTCAGAACCGTGTGGTATTATATTAGAATTATGAACAGAAGCCAGGATCAACCGGCTTTGGCACAACTTTCTGGAGAATGGAGCTTCGGCTTTGCTCCAACCAGAAACAACAACACGTGACTGGTGGCAGAGGTGGCAAAAGTATTCACACTCTGTACCCAAGTAAAAGTATGGAAAAATAAATATTCAAGTAAAAATCCAATCAATCACAGCAGCAAAGTATTTGTACTTGGTTACTTCCCACTTCTGATTGGTGGGAAGTAACGCCTTATATGGGCTCTTTGGCTTAAGGAATAAATCCAAGGAAAAAGTCCAGAAGCATTCGGGGTTCAAAACATTCAGGGTGAAAATCATTGTGCGTGGTGGGACCTGGTGTTTGTGTTTGGCTTGGTTTTGTTTTACCAGGCGTCACCTGGGACTGCGCAGACGGCTCCGGCTCCCTCTGAAGGGAGCAGAGGAGCAGCTGCTGCTGTCCTGCGGCGTCTTTTTTCCCCTCTGGGGAGATTAAAAAGAGGAACAGAGCGATAACGCAGCGTGAGAACGCCGCCAGGGCCGGCGGCTGGCGAGCGCCGGTTGTTCACACGCTGCTGACTCAGCGGCGACTGTACACCGTGTCCCACTCTGGGCTGGAACATCTGTTCCGACGCTGCGCGGTGTCTGCTGCTGCTGCTGCTGCACACTGAGCAAACATCACCTGTTCACGTGTCACCATGGCTACCGCTGGCCATCATGAAGACACAACACAACTACTGACAACTACATACGTAGTTTTGATGCCTTCAGTGAGAAACTGCAATGTCAATGGTCATGAGAATGAAAGAAAAGACATTCAATTTGCAGGGTGTGTCCACACCTTTGTGTTTGTATGCACGAGGAAAGCTTTTTCTTTTTTATGTTCAGATTAATTTGATTAATATGACAGTTTGTCCTGGTCCAAGAGCTGCGTTCCTATTGGCCAACGCCAGCTGACCGAGAGGAATAATTGAAAGTCTGCCAGGCAACAGCAATTCCTGAAATCCTCTCTCTACCTCGTCCTTGCTGAAGGCTTCATGTATGGCCTCATGTATCGCCGCCGAATCATTTTATGGAAACATGGCACTCCGGACATCTTCTCAAAAATGGCTCGACACTTGAAGGACGAGCAGCCACTGCCTCCGTGCAGAGCAGCTCACATGCCAAGCGGTTGACAGCAGCATTTAGCTGATACACTGATCAGCCTTTTAACTCTTGGACCTTCTCTTGCAGACCTTGGCTCCAGCTCTCTCTCTCCCTCCCTCACCACCCTCCCTACCATTCTCTCCCCCCCCCCCCCCCCCCCTTCCCCCTCACAGGCCGATAAACATCCAGCCAGGCCTCATAAGAACTTCCTGCCCTGCCATCCAGCCTTTCAACACCTCCGGGCTGACGGAGGAGACGACACCCGCAGCCCTTTTGTCTCCGGCTGTAAGTGTGGAGGTCGACTCATTAATCCCAAGGTTCTTCTGTGCGTGTGTGTGTGTGTGTGTGTGTGTGTGTGTGTGCGAGGGAGAGAGAGAGAGAGAGAGAAGAGAGCGACATGGAGCCAAAACTGGACATGGTGAGTTTAAAACCATTGACACCAGAGAGATACGAGCTGTGTGTTTTGTGTGTGTGTGTGTGTGTGTGTGTGTGTGTGTGTGTGTGTGTGTGTGTGTGTGTGTGTGTGCGTGTGTGTCCGTCAGCGGATGTGAGTGCATCCGAGTGGTTGCGGTGGGAGGAAACTCAAATTGACAAGATGATAATAGGGCTCTTTTTTCACAGGGAGGAAGCAGGCAGGGCCTTAAAGTGTCCTGAGTGAAATCTGGATAAGGTATCTGTGTCGAAAGCAACAGCCGCCGACGCCACCACCGCCACTGCACTGGAGGGCTGGGGGGAGAAGACGGATTAAAAAAAAAAAATACTAATAGTGTTATTGCAGATGCTGCCCGGTGGCTCTCTGCAAGAGGGACAGGATGTTTTGAAACCCTCAGTCACTCTTCCTGAAGACCTGAGAGGAGCACAGCAGCCCCTCCCAACAACCGTCCAGAGGAGACAAATCTCAAGGTGACAGTTTGGAACATTTGGAGTTCTCGCACTTTTGCACGTCGACCGTTATTTTTAACCCTTTCATCCGCATTGAAGCAACAAGACAGCCTATGTGAAAATTGGCTGGCCCAATTTCAGTTTGACTGTCTCTCTTGTTAGTTTTTTTTTTCCGGGGCATCAAAAAGCAGAACCGCTTTAAATAATGACCGTTTTGCCCACTGAATAATCTATCGCAGACTTGAACTATTTTGGTTAGTCACCGTTTCGTTCCCTTATTTGTTTTTGTTTTTAAAAAGTGAACCACTCTCAACAAGCCTCAACTCAAAGCCTCCACACAATAGCTTTGCTAATTGGGGAGAAAACAACGGTTACCAAAGGAATTAATAACTGTTTACAGAAATCGGTTAAATGCGGGATGATTCCGTCCGAGTAACGACTTAATTACAGGGTGTTTTTTTTTTTTTTTTGAAGGAAGGCCTTGTGCAACGTTAGACGGCGACATTAGGCAAAAACAAACAGGCTGGCGGCTCTGGGCCCTGCTGGCGGCGCTGATGGCTTAATGACGCCGGTTGAGAGATTCTGTCAAAGTTTCGCCGTCTCACGTGACAACGGCCTTTTCAGCCGTCCCGCCGATCAAAAATTCAACGGGACGATCCATCAGTGTGTGTCGACCCCGGCCGGGGCGGCTGACAGGGAAGATGGGGTGATTAATGACAGGGGACAAACAGCGGGGTCGGAAGGTCGGACGGTGGGGGGGGGGCTTCCTGCGAGTTGTGAGGCCAAACTTTCACACACACTCACTTTGATGGCCAGGAAGTTGAGGCCGCTCTCGTTGGCCAGCGCCTTGGCGATCATGGTCTTGGAGCAGCCCGGGGGTCCGTAGAGCAGGACCCCTTTGGGCGGCTGGATGCCCATGCGCGTGAAGGCCTCGGGGTGCCTCAGGGGCCACTCCACAGCCTGCTTAAGCTTCAGCTTCACCTCCTCCATCCCGCCCACGTCTGACCAGCGCACCTGGAGACAGGAGAAAAAATTCACTTCATTAATTTAGCTGCAAATCTTGCAAAAGCGTGGATTTTTAGATACGTGAAGGTACCGGGTTTTACATGGTTTCGTAGCAATAAAATGTGTCTTCTTCCTGTCATTGAACTGACCACAAACGAGAAAAGTCCACCTTTAACTTTTACTTGCTTCACTTGCCACAGTTATAAAATGCATCCCTTTGTTCGTGTCCCCTTTGAAAATGTGGAGGATTCAACAAAGCATCAGTTTTAGCAGTGGGCTAGATATGCATTTTTCGGGACAGAGTTTGGGCGATAACTATTTGTGCACGGCAACAGCGATCAAAAAGTGTTCTGTTTTGTTCTGGAGAAGGGAAGGAAGTAAAAGGGAGGAAATCTAAAAAAAAAAATCTAAAATGAATCAGGTCAAACGGACATAGATTTCAAAGCATTCAGCATCAGGGCAACACTTTTTAATGGTTGTTTACTTTTTAGCGGTTTGTGAAACTGCAGGTGCCTCCAAGACGCTGACTCTTAAATGGAAGGAGCATATAAAGACACTGTTTTGAGGGAAACTTCAGAGACAATCCGGGAGTCTGTCCACCGTCGGGCGGCAGGAGGTCCATCAGTGGAGGAGGAGGAGGAGGAGGAGGAGGAGGAGAAGAGATGAAGCCGATAAGGAGAGGAGCCCTCATCCTGAAACCTTCTCAGGCCGTTCACTCACCCCTCCCGTCTCTTTCTTCATTAGCCATCCATCACCCTCCCCCATGCCCCTCCGTCTCCTGCCTCTTTTTGATCTAGAAGTACCACCATGACCCCCCTCCCTCTGTCTGACTCTTATCACTTCCATCTTCTGCGCTGCCCCCTTTTTTTCCTTACACACCACCACCATCTCCATCACAGGGCGCGTACAGCAGCCGGAGAAGCAGGAGAGGACGCTGAGGCTGGAGACATTTCTCTGATTTATACTCAGCATGCAACAACTATTGACATGAGGGGCGACTCCTCCAGTCCAACAACACCAGAGTTACTATTAGCAGGTTCTAAAGAAAAATCTCTCTCTTTCATGTACCAGCATGGGAGAATGATCTTCAGTCAAACATTCGTGTAGAAGACTGGGAGACGGCACGTCTTCTGGCCCAAGCTCAAACTATAAATACAAGATGCAAACTCCTTCAGTATAAATGGCTGCTTAGGACTTGTACTGTATCACACCTGTTAAATTATACCATTTTAATCCTAATGTTCCCGGCTGCTGTTGCATCAAAGAAGTTCTTGATTTAATCTCCAAACTGACAGAGAGGATGATCCCAGTTGAACATAAAATATGATTGTTACACATACACCCTGAGGGTTTGCCAGGAACTGTAAAGCAACTTTGTTACATGCTAAACGTGTAATTGCCTTAAAATGGAAGGAGACCCAGGGACCCACCTCTGCTCAATGGATTACGGAATTGTCTAACTTGGCACTGGAAAAACTGACTAAGATGGCAAAAGGAAAAATTGAGGACTTTTACAAGGTGTGGTCTTCTTTCCTATGATGTGTGTTCATTAAAATGAAATGTCAAGAAACGGTTTTGTTTTTAAATAAAATAGCTTAAATACATTCCTGGTTCCAGATTTGTAAAGTAAAACAACAGAAGAATAAGTTTCCGGCTGTTTTTTGTGGAAATAATGACAGGATTCTGGAAAACCTGGTAAAACATTGTCTTCAAAAGCATCAGAAATGTATCACCATGTCAAAGCTAATCTCATCTCCTTTTTAAACCCCCACACACACTTTTCTTGCTTTGGAAGCTCATTCCTTCTCTCACTTGACCCTGATTATCATCTCCCCACTCTCCTTCCTCTCTCTTCACTTCCTCCACTCGCCATCCAGAGGTAACACATCCCAGGCCACCGGCGCCGTCTCCGGGGAACCGAGCACCTAATGGAAACCTGGCGTCTGGCCACATACTGTAAATACCGGACAATTTATGGACAGCGCCGAGCACGGGGCCAGCCTGGGGAGAGGAGGGTTGGGTTGAGAGGGGTTGGGGGGCCGGAAGCAGGAGAGACGAGCGCAACGCTCTTCTGAAGGTCTGGAGAGGAAATAAAAGGCATGGACAAGAAAAAAACAGAGAGATGAAAGTAGCAGAGGAACAGGCGGAGGAAGAAAGATGAGTAAGCAAAGGGGAGCCTGACCCCCCCCCCTCCCTCTACAATTCCCGCCTCCTTCTCTTTGAGGAATGCCAATTGGCCCGTTCACATCAGGAGTGTCTGACAACGAATTTCAAGATGAATCAAAGAAAAATCCAGCCACATTTCTGATCCGTCAAGTGATTTTTAACCCTCCATGAAAGGTGAAGGCACTACACACGTTGGATTCAAACATCCTCCTCAGTAGCTGCGTTTCCATGACCACTAGAATTGCGCAAAAACCTAAATATCGCAATAAAGAACTGGTCGTGGAAACAAGTAAACTTCAAAAAGCCTCTCAAATATGGCGAAAAGGTTTTAATGCTCTCATGAGGTGGTTTTTCAGACGTATCGATATAGAGGTCTATCGCAAACGTGTCATGGAGACACTAATATCACATTTCAATGTCACTGCATGAGATGTAGGGGGTCACGTGACCAGTTCACTTCAAGTGAAAATGGGGCGTTAGGTTTGGACGGAGGAGGAGACGGAATATTTGATTACAAATAATCAAAGAGAAAAATATATCAACCAGTCTTTACAGCAAACCATTGTAAACAAGATTTTACGAGAATTCCAGCGTATGCGCTTCAACACCATTCCATGAAAACACCTGCAAATCTTAATTGTGCTTTGTCGAAATCTTCGGAATCTTGCTTTTATTTTGCGAAAAGCTGTCATGGCGACGCGGCGAGTGTGTGAGTCAGCAGTAACCAACGACTCTTTGCCACGAGAAAGCAAACAAAACTCTGACCGGAAGCCACAACTTCCACCGGAGTTCTCGGTTTGGGCGTCGCTGAGTGTGCCGACAACAAGCTCGGAGTCATCTGCAGACGTCATCTGCTTCTCCTCCAAGAAGCAGATGTGGGATGTGGGACACCTTCCTCCCCCTTTTACTGCTGCATTTCTTTCTTTCTTTTTCTTTTGCGCAAACCGCTGCACATGAAGTAGAGCCGCTGTGCAAAGTGACACCGCGCGGCCACATTAATTTCAAGGCTGCGCGATGAGAAGGTGAGGTTTTGACTCACACCTTGCAGCTGATGACCCCTCACACTCTGCTAACACACACACACACACACACACACACACACACACACACACACACACACACACACACACACACACACACACACACACACACACACACACACACACACCATCCCTTCTTCTTCATTCCCTTCCTCTTTGTGCAAGAGCCAGTTATTATCTTTTACTGTTGTTTTCTGAACTTTACAAGGGGCCTCTCAAGCTCGGGCCCTTTGATGGGCTCAAGGAGGAAGAAGAGGGTGCACAGGAGGGGAGGGGTGGGGGGGGCGCTCAGACAAAGAGAGAGGGAGAGAAAAAAAAGAAAAACTTGACAGAGACGAGGGTGCATTAGAGAGGAGGAATTGTTTTACAGCTGCCAAATGAAAATATTAAAGCCAGACCCGTGAGGGAGGTTAATGACGGGTAAACAACAAAGTCGCGGGGGGAGGGGGGGGGGGGTGTGTGCCTGTGTCGCAAAACAAATAAGGGATTAGGAATTAAGTTTTAATTCATTTTTATACAAATACAACGTAAATCGAGGGGGCCTAATTTGTTTGAGCAAAAAAAAAAAAAAAAAAGTCTCTGGATCCGCGATCTGGGAAGGATTCCGAGGAACTCGAGGCGTGCGCTCATCCGGCACCACTGGAAGTTTTTTATATAAAACGGATTAGAAACAAATGTTTGCACTCATGTGGATATAATCAAGTTGGGGTCTCTGCGGCTGGCCTTTCAGCTGAGTCGCGTTAGGGGGATAAGAAAAAAAAAAAGAAAGAAAAAAAAACGAAAATAAAATAAAAACATGCCGAACTCGCTCCTCTCGCTGTTTCCAGGAACCGGCCGCGAAGGCCCAACGCGTCTGGGTGAGCTCAGCAGAGAGAGGTGGGGAGGAGGGGAGGCGAGGTGGGTCAGAGGAGGAGGGAGGGATAGGAAGGACGTTTCTTCTTCTCTTCCTCTCCCTCGTTTTTTTCTTTGCTTTTTTTTTTTTTCACTGGCAGGAACCGCCAGCGACCCGATCTGCTTTCAATTACCGGCGGAGGATGATGTGAGCCCTCTTCCTGTCCGTTATGTCTTGCACATGCAAAAACTCCAAAACATCCTGGAGTCTCACCGCTGTCCTCTCATCCCCACCTCCCCCCCCCACACCATCCGCTGGGAGCAGAGTGATTCATCTTCATTGTAGTGGAGGGTAAATTGGCTGCGGGGTCATTTCCACTCCTCCTCATCCCGACCCTCGTATTCTAAGTAATTCAGTGGTCAGCATCCCTGAGAGTCGTTACACGTTTGTCGTTTTTGTTGTGTGTTTTTTGTTTTTTTCCTGAATGAGCGTTAGAAGATGAAGGAATCCGCGCTGCTGCCGGTAATGGCGTCAATCTTTTTCTTCTGCCCCCCCCGCCCCCCGCTGTCGCCACCCCCCATGGCAATAACTGGTGGCGCTGTTTGGGTTGCGCACTCTGTTTGGAGCCTTAAACGAGGCAAAGATGTGAGACGCAAACCGATCCGCTTCCACGCTGGGGCCAAGTGGCCCCGAAAACAAAGCTAATGCTGATTACAAGCTGAAGATTCGAAGCAGAGTTTTGTCATCAGGGACGCTGCCATAAACAAGGCAGGCATCTGCATCCCTGCCTCTTTTAATGACGGCTCTTTCTGGCAGGAAACCTCGGGACACGTTACACTCGGCAGAAGTTTAACAAGGTTTTTATTCCGGGCGAAATATGAGACCGTTGGATGTCCAACTGAGAGAGATGCTCATCAACTCTCTTTTAATCTTCCTTAATAAGCCAAAGAACCGACAGTTTGCACTTATTTCTCTTCCCGTCTCTGTCCGACTGTGTCTGCACTCCAGGTCTGTTGCTTTAAACTTTTTATTGCCGGGCACAAGGTGTCTGCTCTAAAAAAGCAGCAGTCCTTCATTCTTCCACAGCCCAAACTTAACACAAAGCCCAGACACTCTTTGGCAAGATTCAGGAGCTACAGCTGTAGTTCTTCTTTGCCTGGAAATCATTGCGTTTACCCCCATCCCCCCCCCCAATTTTTATGTCTTTTCTTTTATTTCCTGACCGAAATAACTGCGGGCGGCCCTTTGTTCACCCCGTTTCCACCACAAGAACTTTCCCAAGGGGAGGAGGAACCATCTCAGAGAGCCAGGAGCCTTTCCTGTGTTCTGACCAGTGGAATCAAGGATTTAAAATATCTCTTCCCGAGATCTTGAAGTATCGGGCCAAACAGGGCTGCGGCGAGTTCTCCAATTGCATTCAAGCGGGGCCTTTTTTTTCCCCTTTTTTTTTATTAAACTGAAGCAACAGTTTCAATATTAGCTGAAGGGAAAGAGAAGAAAGACTGGTACTGCTGCATGGCAAAGCGAACCGTACCTTGGGAACGTCGATGGCGACCTCCCTCATGGCGCTGGGCTTCACCACGGACATGGCCCACTGCAGGTCCTGCAGAGTGACGGTCACCGAGCCTTTCAGCTGCTGGTCCGACGGTTGGCGGGCGGCTCCCAGCGCTCGCTTCAGCGCGTGCAGACCTGCAGGCGAGACGGTTCAGGCGTTAAACCCTTGGGTGTCATTCAATGAGGGATGAATGGTTCCCCCAGAGTCGCCGGGGCCTTAGCCCGGCTCAAGAGTTGATACCTGGGAAAAACCGACATGATCCCGCGCAGAGACGCCAGACACACATCGGCCTCAGCCAAGTGTATAGGGTATAAATCGGGGACGAAGATTTGGAACCGTTCGCTCAAACAGAGAATCATCTTTAAAACCGTTAATTAAGCTGCACACCAATTGTAAACCGGCGTTGACTCTTTGGGGTTTTCCTTCCTGACACACATGCCCCCAAGTCCACCTCTTCACCCAAAGTGTTCAGGCTCGGACACGCCGCGATGATACACGCCTGGCGAATGCAAATCTCAAAATGAACGCTAATTCCCCTTTTGACGGCAGGGGGGAATAATTGGGCCTTGTGTTGTTAGGGAGAAGAGAGAGCGGGCCAAAGGCCCAGGAAGTGTAATTGAAGCGCTTAAGGCTTGAATACCTTTAGTCCCAAGGGAGTTCAGCATCAGAACAAAAAGGAGGCAGCAAGACAAACACCTCGGCCTCAACATCCAGAATTCTGCCTTTGTTCCCCCTCCGAATGGAGACTATACCGGGCTAATGTATAAAGAAAGGGATGTGCCAGCAAAATGCACCAGTGATGAGTGATCGCGGACATAAAAAAAAAAGAAGAAGAAGAAGAGCAGGAGTCGAAACCATGAGGGGATTCGTTCATTCGGGGCTTGTCAAACACGCATCCTCCTAATACAGTTGTGAGGGTTCCATTCATGTCTGAGGTAAGCTGCGCTTGGAGCTCTTCCAAAACTCTCATCGATGCTAAACCCTTCTCACGTTGTGCCAGGGTTAGTCAGGCGTGTTCCAAATTTTTGGTGATCCCGAAGAAAACGAGGAGCAATGTCAGGCCACACACGTGATAGCAGCATTTCGTGGAAAACTCGTAGAATTCAGGAGGCTACAGAGCAGCTCTCAGAGCCTCTGGCTAAGATTTACTCATTGAAATAAAGACGGACGAAGTTGGACACACCATTCTGTCTGGAATTTTTTTTGTGCTTAGATGTGCTCAAGCGCCCTCCTCCCAAACCATTACGGGGAAAACAAATAAATAAATCCCTTTTAAATCTAACAAACAGTGTCAGGGAGTTAAATAAAGATCTGAAAGGATCCTGTTGCAGAGCAATTTGTCTTTTCCCTTTTTCTTTAAAAAAAAAAAAAGACCAAGAAACCACAGCAAATGGCAGAAATGGCGGTAATGATAGAAATCTGCAACAGCAAACAAAGATTTGTAACCTCGCAGACTCATTCAAGTCCAGCAAGATCCATTTTGGGTTTTGCCTCTAATTGTAATTTCCTCCCATTTAAACTCCACAGACCACAAACAGGCTGCGTAGGTAGGTCGGCTTGGCGATGGCCTGCATGTGAACGTCGGCGAGCGGGTGAGGGAGAAAAATGTGCAAGGAAGGCGAAAAGTAGTACGTTGACAACACTGCGGGTGCCTCAGCTTGCGCCCAGCTGTGCCGATTTAACCTCCACAGGTGGGAGGACACGCCTCCTTTGGAGCGAATTACACGCTAAATGTGGAAGATGATTGCCGGTTACCAAAGCGGCTCGCCACCACGTTTTCCGACCCCAGAGCTCGGTGGCCTTGTATCTGGCACGCTGACAGTTCCGATGTACACAGAGACGCCTCTGAGTCCCGAAAAAAAGGGGGGAAGAGGGGAAGGGAGCGGTGGAGGGGAAGGGTCGTAGGGGAACGGACGTGAAAGAGGGCTCGGGGCCAAGGAGCGGACGAGTCGAGATTTATGATCAGGCATGAGTGCATCCTGTTTACATTTTCTTTTCAACTAGGCGAGGGACGGACACAGAGGAAGAGCAGAAGAGGAATGGGAGAAAATGAATGCAAAAAAAAAAAAAAGGTCACTTTTCCGCGCCGCGCCGAGCCGAGCCGAGGTCAATACGTTCCCCAGCCCCGGCTCCCTGGTGTGCGGAGGCCTTCCCCTCTCAAAACCATCCACCCACCCAGCCAGCCTCCCTCCCCGTCCCCCCCGAGGCCCGCGCATCCCATCAGTCCACCTGGCCGCCGCCGCGTCTCCTCGTCTGCGTTAGCGCTTCAGACTGCACAAAAACATCTGGTCCGGGTGGAAGGGACACGAGCGAGGCAGGACAGGATGTGGAAGGAAGCCGGGGCGAGCGGGGAGACGAGGGGGAGCGCCAGCCGCAACACCACGTGCACGAGGAGGAGAAGAAGGGAAGAAAAAGAAAAAACTCCAGAGTGTCAGCTGCCTGCCCTGCAAAGGGGTGGAGGGCCTCGGCCCGAGAGGATGATGGAACTCCGGAGAGAACTTGAGAAAGCACTTTTGTTCCGATGGTGTCCAGGACGAGAGCAGATGCTTTGAGCAGCCGAGCGCCCCACCATCCCCTCATTCTCATCCGTGGCGGCTCAACTTGCACGCGCTGGTAGAACTTTCATCGTGTTTTATCAGGCAGGTTGGAGCAACTCAAACGGCGCGTCCCGTGTGGCATTTGGAGCTTTATCTAAAGTCATTATTTCAATCTTGTCGACAAGCTGGCGCGCTGCAAGGAACATTTCCTAAATCCTTTAGTTTTATCTTACATATCCATCTGGTTAACAAAAGAAAAGAAAAAAGCCCAGATAAAGAGTTTGGAAAAGGGAGGCTAAACTAGCTCGGGTGAACTGTTTTTCTCATTCAAGCAGACCGATCTGATTGATTCCTTCCATTTCAACCGACTTGAGGGTTCCTATCAGTGCAACGGGGCAACGTGAGCCACATATGACTGGCCCACGGCTGCAAGTCTTCGGAAGTCTTGCCAAAAGCAGTTTGGAGCAAAGCAAACACAACAACATGTCCACCAAGAAAAGAAAGTTGTTCGGAAGAGCTTGGGAGAGTCGCTCCGAAATTCAACCTCCTTGTGCAGAAAGGAATATGACGGCTCGTGGAATCCACTGATATCGTAAAGCCAGCGAAAATGCCATCTGCTGGAGGTTTTCAAGATGGAGAGGCCAAATTTCCCCAATTCGATCCAGCCGCCAGGTTAGCATTTGATACCAATTCTGGGAAGATCTAACTGAGCATATTGGTGCTTCCAGGACAGTTTGCTGAAACGGGAAGGTTCACATAAACAACTTTATGAAATTAAAGATTTCGAAATTTCCTTAACGAGAAAATCGACTGCAACATAGTTTTTCCACGTGCAAAAGATTTTCCGTGCCAGTCCAGTGAACACCACAGCGGCATGTGAACCCTGCTGACTGGAAAAACACAGCTGTCACACATTTAATGATATCTGAAAGTGTCTCCACTGAATCTGCCGGCAGGAATGTTTAAAAGTCTTGCAGAGCAGAGCGCTTCGATTAGAGGGGAAATAGAGTTCAGACGCTGCTCGGCTCCGTCCTCCAGCCTGGATGCGCAGAGGGCAGCAGAAACCCGAGTCAACGACTTGACTTTAGCGTTTTGCTTTAGGGATTCTCTCCTTCCTGCCTGCTCTTGGCCGACTCTTGGAGCACATTTGGTTGAGTTATGAAAACATCCGATGGGAAGGGAGGAGGAAGAGGAGCGGGGGGGGGGGCAACACAACAAAATTTAATCTAAACCTCATGTGGACTCTTTTCTTCCTTCTCTTGCGCTCCTTCCTTCTTTCCAGAGTGATTTCGAATTCACAAGCGACCCAGGGGGAATTGGGAGAAAAGGACTCGGGGTGGTGGTGGTGATGGTGGTGGTGGGAGTACTTTAAATGTACAAGAATGCACATTTGCAAAACATCACACCAGGGTCCAGAGCAAGTTCGGAGGAGACGGAAATACTGCAAATGAAAGCTGGCCTGGGAGAGGGGAGGAGGAGGAGGCCGCTTATTTGTGGGTTTTTTAACCGGGATGGTTTTAATTATGTGGGACCAAAACAAACCTTCCACACTAATCAAGGCCTTCTCCTCCGGGGTCACCAACCGCTGACCCTCGCACCAAACTGGCTTTGGCGGAAGAATCTATCTAAGAATCTATCTAATCTAAGAATATTTCCAATATGTGATGACACCACAAGTGTCTCTGCGAGAAGACGGCAAACCTCAGCGCACTGGCAGCTTTTAATGAGGCCAGCGTCGGGTTTCGACAAACATCTGAGAGATCCATAAATCATAATCAGCGGCCAAGATTCAGAGGGAGCCAGAGGGGCGGGGCTCTGTGATGACTGAGTGTTTGGGCTCGGCGGTGCTGTCGTAGCGTTTTATTAAGAACAGCAATTAGGGAGCATCCACCAAATACTTTTCGCTGAAAGTTCAGACACTGAGGCCACAACAGAGAAGTTGTGTGAGCATTTATGTCCGTGCAAATGATTCACATTTGAATTTCCACAAAGAATGTCAATGAATCGCTAAAAACTTTCACACTGCGACCAAAAACATCATCTATTAATGATGGTTGTTAAGATTTATCTATTTATTTATCAATGTATTTATGTTTGTGGGCTGCTTTTGAGATCATTTTGACAGAGATTACCAGCAATCTGCACCAATCTGCTCACGGGCATTTCAAATCTTATATAAAATGATTGGTTCAACCTTGCGACTCGCTGGATGTTGGAGGTAATTTGATGAGTCGCCTCTCTGCTCAAAAAGCAAAGTGGGGACATGTTGTGCTGTGTCCCGTCCAAACTTGAGCGAATCTGCTTTACCTCAAAGCAGGAATGAATGGAAACTGGAGAGTGAACTGCAGGCCGTTTAATCAAATTTTCTTTTCAGTACAACGTTGGATTTATAGTTTTAATATTCTGTACGTGTTGCCTCAATATGTAAAAATGCTTGACGCGAGCTGGAAAAATCCGGAGGAATCTGACCTCACAGATGCGACCAAATATTTCCCGCATTAGGGAGACGCGCAGCTGCGGCGTGGCTCCATATTTAGGTCCGGGCCTTGTTCCCTCCTCACGCCACAGAGAAAACACAAACTTGAACGATGCAGGTTTGAAAACGCACTCAAAACTACGGGGACTTAAGTGTCCCTTCGTGACGCCACAGCCCAGAGCGTGCGGGGGTGAAGATCCAACAAAAGCCTTCAAAGATTTAAATCCTCGCTGTCAGAGCCGGCGGATTAACTCCCGCCCGACCCGGGAAGGTGTGTCAAAGAGTCCAAACTCGGTGTCGTCACACTGGGACGGCGGAGCCGCGTCTCTCTGGCGTCCTCGTACTCAAAAAAAAAAAAGAAAGAAAAAAAAAAGCAAAATACTTTGCGCATTACACCATTAGAAAAACCGCGGGGAACGTTTTCATTACTCTTCCGGGGCTTCCGGAACAGCCCTTGCACCTGTATTTACAATACCCAACATCTGTTCCCAGCGCTAAAACACCGCAATAATATGTCCTCCTAAACTGCACACACACACACACACACACACACACACACACACACACACAAACACAGAGATGACAAAGACAAATACACGTGCTCGCACACACTCCAAACATGCAGAGAACGTGTGCAGACACACACATACAGCGAATGCTACCCAAGAGGCGCACACACGCGCACACACATGCACATGCACACACACACACACGCACGCACGCACGCACGCACACAGCTGTCAGCGGGTAAAGATAAGTGCCGGGGTTAAGGAGTACAAGCAGCACATTTCCGGATTTTATAAACAGAGGCCTCAAATAAACTTCACATGCTGATCCGACTGATATTTATGTGACCTGTCCTGAAAATTCCTGGAGTGTCTTTAAAAGGACACACAAGTTGGGAATAAGGCTTTATAAGGCAACGCTGTCGGTTGTAAACACCGGCCGGCATTTGGGAGCGTTCGGGGCCTTTTTCGCTCCTCAGCTTGTTCTCAACAGTGAATCCGACCCCCTCCCCAACCCCTCTGTTCCCAACCAACCAGCCCTGTCCACGGGAGTTCACGAATTTTCAGCTTTGACGGGATTGAGGCGCTTCTGCTTAAGTCGCAGAATCCCGAAACTGAGCGTTCGAGGCTCGGTCCCGGTCTCTGGCGGCAGAGCGAGAGGGCGAGCGGACGTAGACGTAGGTACCACCAGCCGGCGACGAGCACCGAGCACTGTGTTTATTATTCCACATAATCTATTTTACTGGGCCTTTTTGTTGCAGTGGGCTTCCCCTGTTTGGAGACGCTTGTAAACAGTGTGTCCGGATGTGGCACAATCCAAATACACACACACACACACACACACGTACACATACACACAAAAATAAGCTTTGTTCTGTTTAGACTGTGGAAGTGAGTCATGTGCGAGCACCAGGCTCAGTTGAACAGCAGCAGGACGACAGAGAGACGCCCCGAGTCTGCGAGGCTCCACCAGAACACACGGACACATTGCGAAGAGCGGCTTGACTGAGAAGCCAAGCTTTTCCAAAATAAAGACCGACTTTATTTTGGAAAAGGTTTTGTTTTTCCAAAATAAAGTTGGTCATTTTCTGATAAGACAGATTGAAATCCGTTTGAACACCTGAATTGTTCTGTTGATCTGAGCTGTGATCAGTGAATAGAAGCTTAATGTTGTTTTTGTTGTTGTCAAAAAAACAACAAAATAGATTTTCAGCAGCTTCGCCATGGCCCTTTCTTATTTAGTCTTTACACAATGGGCTTTTGCTCTGAAAAAAACGCACTTGTCTGCCATTTACTGTTTTTCAGGCCCTGGCATGAATAACGACGCATGACGCATCTCCACTTCCTCCAATTGTCCTAAAAGTAGGCAAAAAAATAACCCGGATAGCAGCTCTGCCATCATCGGCGTTTGTGTCTTTTGACGGATTCTGTGCGGATGTGATTGTGTTTTGGCTTATTTCTGGCCTCAAACTAAAAATGACTACAATTAAACATGTTAGAAAAACACCTAAACATAGATGAAGGCAGGGGAAAAAATACCTGAAATGAGAGCAACTAACTGGGGGGGGGGAAATATTGAATATTTACGTCGGTATTTTTGAACTGGGCGATAGGCGGCAGGATGTAGAACCGACACACTGACCACACGGGGGCGACAAAAGATATTTTGTTTTCTTGTTTTGTTTCGTAGGGCTTCACAATATATATATTTTTTTTGTTTCTATTTTCATTGGATACTTTGGGCTGTTGCTCGATGAAAACGTCGTCCACGGCCCGTGGACAAATACGCATCGGGTCAGCACGTTTTCTGACTGCTTTATCACGCATCAAACCGTCTGCTCACCTCTGAGCGGCTGACGGGAAGCAGACTTCCAGCTGTGAGTCTCGGCCGCTCCGCAGCTCGCAGCTAATAAAACACCGGGGCTCGTACGACGGCTCGGCTCCAGTCCGCCCGGTAACAGCGTGTGCGCTGACACACGTCTGAACCTGAAGCCCGCGCAGTCGGGAAGACGTGACGAGGACGTACATCAGGTACGTGCGGCGGAGGTCGTGCATATTTCCCCGCTGGAAATCATCCTGACGCCGGCGTAAATCTGTCGGGCGGCGACCCGAGGCCACGTCTGCGCCGCACACGAGGCCCCCTGATGGCTGAGCTCAGGGGTGCAGCGACGGTGGGAGATTTGCTGTGCTTTGACTGCGGCGAGTTTTTTTCATGTTTTTGTTGTTGTTGTTGTTGTTTTTTTTTAATCTGACGGGCCGATGATTCAGCCGGAAGTTAAAGTCACAGGCGCAAACACAAACAGGGTGACATGCCAACAGGGGCTTGAAAGAAAAAGAAATTCATCTGTGGTGGTAAAATATCCATCTAGTGACCCTGAGTGGATCTCAGCTCATCTACACACCCGGCTTGGCTCTTTGCCCCTCAGGCAATAAAGCTTAAGGCCACCAGAGGGCCTCGTTTTGGGTCATGACAGTTCACCTCTGTAACAACAAGCACAACTGCACTGATTTGAAAAACAGAAAGCTGCACCCGTTGATAAGTGAATTTCACTTGTATGGGGCATCGGATAATATCCTTTCCAATTTCACTCAACATTCAGGGACTGAAGAGAATTTCTGATTAAATTTAAATGTTTCTGATTAAATTCTGATTAAATCATTGTTTGTTTTAGACTTTTTTTTAGACTTCACTGTGTATTTATTTGACTTAGGGCTCTTCGGAGGGTGGACCGGGTGGAGTTAGTCCAGGAAATGATAACAATTTCATTTATTTACTTTAATATTCTTTGTTTCTAGAACGGTTTCAGATTTGTAATTCATAAAGTGAATTTTGGACATTATGGGCCTTTAATTTCTGCCAGTTTACCTCAACTAAAATACGAGCGGCAGAAACGTCTTTATAAAACATAACCAGACCATCAAAACCGTAAATTGTGAGATTATGTGGAGCAGATGTTTCCTGGCTGCGGATGAGGAGGTGGACGGTGGGGGATGGATGTCTGGGGGGCTCTGCAGTGCCCAAGGATGATGGAAAATATTGTAAAAATAAACACGGTTCTTATTTGAAGAGGGAAAACGAGTGGCCCCAGAAATATGAATGGCTAAATAACATTCAACCAATCAGGTGAGCCAACGCCTGAGCTGAGACCAGGTTGCAGAACCCTGTCCAAGAGCATAGTAGCACTAGGATGGAGATGCACCATGAAAAGAAGCTGCAAATCTGACCACACAACACTCACTGCAGCATCTCCCGAGTCAACCTGTCTAATGAGCAGGTGTTGCCAATCAGGCGCTAATCAACCACCACCCCCCCAGAAAAAGTCAACTCAAACTCAATGCCAACAGGTGAAAACTGTGAGGGGAATTTCATTTGGACCTTCTCGGATGCCCTGGCCATCCTATAATCATAACCATCCATTTGAGGCGGATATGTGGAGTCTGTGACTCCAAAGTTGCACCAAACTCATCTAATCAAACAAACACAACTTTCCAGCATTTTACTGAAGTGAATTTATTTAAGTCTGCTGGAGATTTACAGGGTAATGTTAATTTTTTTTGTGTGGTTTTCTTTTTTCGCTATATAATTTCTACCTCGACATCTGTACATCTTCTGGTGGAAAAAAAAAAAAAAAAAAAGTTAGGATCATTCAGTCAGTGGGCAGCAACCTCTGACTCTGCAGCAGACATGAGCAGTTTATAGCTGCCCTTGTATGTTTCCCATTAGTGTTCTGGAACTACATGTAAAAAGTAAAGTGCCTGCAGCAAATTGGTATTTTTGAAACGGAGCCTTTCATTAAGGGATCGCAGCAACGGACCTGCAATACCCCTCGGCCAGTCGAGATGAAATGAAAAGCCCCGGATTTTTCATCGTTTGCGTTCTCATTAGAGGCTTTCGGGGGAGGATTTGATGTGCGCCGCCGACGAGACCAGACTTCTCCGAGAGGATCCGGCCGGAGCGGCGCTCCGCTCTGGCATTACGTTACATCTGACACGCCGGCCGATCCCTGATGAAGTGCAATTAAGTGCTGATTATAAAACACATCTGCCATCAAGAAGTTGTTTCTGAGGGCCGGTGTTTGACTGGCCTGGACAAACAAACACTTCCCCGATGACATCAACGTTTCCATCCATTCTCACACACACACACACACACACACACACACACACACACACACACACACACACACACACACACACACACGCGCACGCGCGCAGAGAACACATAATAAACGGCCACTTGGCTGCGCCGTCCTTCCCTCTGCCTTTTTTCAAAGATGAGGAATTAAAGTGTCTGGTCTGTCGGAGACGTTGGTCTTGTCATAAAAGACAGGATGTGGAGCCTCCACCACCAAGGTCCTGCAGCGTGTGTGTGTGTGTGTGTGTGTGTGTGTGTGTGTGTGTGCGTGTGCGCACATCTGAAGTCATACACCCATGCGTGAGAGCTTCTCCACAGCTGTGCAAGGTGGGGATTTTTTTGTTTCTTTTTTTTTTTTTTTCTTTTCATGCATGACCCCGCAGTCGTCCCGAAATATTGCGCAAGCTGATTTTTATTTTTCAGGAAGCGGCGCGTCGGAGAGCGAACGTTCCCCCGGCTAGCTCATTGTTACCTGAGCAGCAGAAGGAAACAACTGCAGTTCCTCCTCGACGTGTTTTTCTTGCCTCTTTAGGCTTTTGTTCCCTTTCGGCGAGAGCAAAGAAAGGAAAAAACAGATATCAGGTTGTGCGCAGAAATGTGTGTATGCGGTGTTTGTGCAGATCGAAGCGACTGGTGTTGCTATGGGGCCTCGATGAAGTTTTGCCCCCGTCGCCCATAAATCCATCAGAGACATCTCTCTTTTTCAATCTCTTTTTTTTTTTTCACACGGCCAAGATTGCTTGAGTCAAGTTTGCTAGAAAGCGTACAACAGCAGCTGGGTGAGATGGAACGCAACTACGAGATCTTGCTCATCCACCTTGCCAACCTCTGGTAAAGGGCACTTTCACCCGACCTTAAAAACATCTTTAAAAAAAATCCCATAACAGCTGCAAGTCATCCAACCAATTAAAACAAAAAAGCTTCAGCTAAAACAAGTCATGGATCAGAGCAGCTGCACGTCATCAGCTGCGTCTCCATGACAGTTTTTTCGCAAAATTAAAGAGATATTTCAAAAACTTTGACAAAGTGCCATTGCGATGTGCCGGAGTTTCCATTGAATGGTGCGAAGCGCATAAGCCGTTTTTCTTTTTTTTTTTTACGAGAATTACTTTTGTGTTGAGGTTCGTTTTCTGTCAAGAATGGTTGTTATGTTTTTCTCTTTGATTACTTGTGAACAATATTCCGTCTCCTCCACCGTCCAAACATAACGTGCCATTTTGGCGCGCTACGTGGCAGTGGATAAGATTGCTTTTATAGACACGATAGCAGAAACTGCTAACTTGCGCTAGCCTAGCACCGGCGAACTCGGCTAAACCAGATAAAACTGGATAGAATTTGCTGAAAATGTCCCCACTGATAAACAGCACACAGGGGTCCTGTGTCCAAAATTCTGAACAAAGCCCTGCAAGCTCGGCATTAAAAAAAAAATGAAGCGTTTAAACCGATAGCCGATGGCTACGCTAACACGCGCTTCAACTAAAGTCCACGTGCAAGTCAGCTGCTTGCAGGCCTTTTTTTTGTGACCTACTACCTCAGTCGGTGTTGAACTCTGCTTCAACGCTGAGTGGGCGGCGGAGAGATGCACTAAACAGATTCACAACTTGTCGGCTTTGCGTCAGGCGCAGCCGCGGCCGACTCTGTTTGACGACTGGTTTAGGTTTGGAGATTTCGGGGATGAGGAAGTCGTCGGGGGGGTGAGGGGGGGGGGGGGGGGGGGTTGCTTTTTCTTTTTCTTTTTTTTCACAAAAACACTGCCAGTCACGGCTGGTCTTCTGCAGGCAGTAAATCAGACTCCTCCGCTGGCGAGCTTCCGCACGGCAGCCTCAGCCTCAGCCTCCCTCCTCCGGCTGGAAATGCAATACGCCACGTACCCCGGGCGCCCCGGACCACCCAGGAAGGCACGCAGGGTCACACACAGACAAGCCAGCGTGCGCGCACGCATACATTTATGCCGGCTTTGGTGCACACTCTGCACACACACGCACGCGCGCACGCACGCACACACACACACACACACACACACACACACACGCTGTATACAAGCCAAGAGTCCTCAGGATGTGAGGTGGATGGGTTTGTGGCATCAGGCGTGGGGGGCTGCAGGAATTTCACAACAAGCGGCGGTTTCGGCGGTTTCTCTCGCCGGGATCTGAACACCACACACAAACTCCCAACTTCCTCTTTGGCGAGTATCAAAGGGACGCCGGGGCCCTCTGCGTTGGTGCATGTCAGGCGGCGCGAGGGAAAACATCGCAGACAGTTGTTTAAAACTTAATTTGGGGAAGGAGCGAGTCACAAAGCGCTGGGGTTTGGGCTGAGTGTTACGAACAGAGCCGGGGCTCAAATTAACTTAGGGCTGAAAAACAAAGTGTCGCTCTCGACTCGGAGGCCGAGCCCGTGCGGGCAGAGCCGACGCCGGGGCATTTCTGGGCCGGCTGCCACCTACCATGTCTTTGTTTGGGTTTCCTAAAGCCGGCGGAGAAGTGCGAAGACAATCCAGACTGAGTGCATCTGAATGGAGGCGTTTCATTCGGTCTGTCATGTTTTCAGCGATGCAGTTAAGCCTCGTTAAGGCCACTTCCACAACACCCATAATATTTATGTATCACTTATGAGCTGCCACCATCTGACTGATTTGCCCGGCTGAAGAAAAACATGTTGCGCGTCGATCCTCGTGGACGCACGCAGCCCGTTGGCTGCTGGGCTGCCTTAAAGAAAAAATGACGGTGCAAGACGGCAGCTAACTAGGAGCAAGACCCTTCACTCGATGTGTATTCTTATATGCATGAAAACCCTTCAGTGGGTAGCAACGAGTAGCTCCTCCACCATCCAAACACAACGAGCCACTTTCACTTGAAGTGAACTGGTCACGTGACCCCGCACGCCAGGTTTCGCTGACGTGTAAATGCGATCCACCTCTGTTATGGACACGTCTGAAAAACCGCCTCGTGAGAGCGGCTAAAGCTTCTAGCGAGGTTTGAGAGGTTTGTCGAAGTGTTTTATTGTGATATTTAAGTTTTGCGCAATTCTAAGGGGGGAGTGAAAACGCAGCTGCATTCACCACATTGGACGAGCAGAAGTCGAGTTGTTTTCCCTCTACTGCTTCCAAGCCGTGCAGAATCAAGGATCAACACGTTGACGTTGCCTTCGCGCGACCCAACATTATTCGGCGTTCCAATTTCCTCGGTCGGAGTTCCACTCAAAGCAGTTCCCAGGACAATAGAAATAGCAGATGACAATTTCGCTTTTGTGCACAAGTTATATTCCGCACACCCCTAAAATGTTTTTGTTTTGTTGCTTTCGCTTTGTTTTTGTTTTTTCTTGCAGTCTGCATCCAATATTCAAATGTTGTTTACTTCCAATGTCCATCCTCAAACGATTTCCTTTCATGGGCTGTGGGTTCCAAAAAACTGAAACCGTAAATTCAGCAAAGTTTTCAGCGAGAAGCAGCCAGATTTGTTGCCCGTAACCTGTTTTTTTGTGGGTGTCTGCTGGCTTCCATCTGCTTTTTAAAAAAGTGGCCCATATCTGATCTGTGCATTTACACCTGCTTCAGCTTTGCTTACAATTAAAACAGCCCACATGTGCCGACACGAGTTGGCGCGCAGCCCAGGAGAGGAAATAAGCCGGAGCTGGACAACAAAAGTAAACAACATTTTGCGCCCAGCTGCAGGACTACAGCGGGACGCCGCTGAGAACAAAATCACGACTTTCAGTTCCCCGGGGGCATTTTTTAAGGGGTACAGAGGACGTTATTTGTGTGGAGTTGTTGTTCTCTACTTTGCTGACAAAGCCAAGCATGAGCTACGGTTGATGGATCCAGTGGAACTGTAATGTTCTGGTTAAGTCAAATAGGTCGGATCGGGTTTAATAGCACGAGTGAGACCTTCCTGCACTGTGTGGGCCCTGCGGTTGCTTTTTGAAAGAGACGCATTTTGCTTGATTTGAAGAGGAACCGGCTGCCGCTTGCAGTTCTTTCACGACCACTTGCCTGCTTCCTTGCACACGGCGGCCAGATCGGCTCCGACGTATCCGTGAGCGCCGTCGGCAACCCGCGTCAGCTCGTCGGCGGTGGCGCTGCACGGCACAGAACTCAGCTGCTTCTGCAAGATGTCGGCGCGCTCAGCGGCACCAGGAACCCCCACCTGCAAGCAACAAGAAGTGATCGGGGGGGGGTTAAAATAAGTCAAATTAGAATCTCGAGCAGGCTGAAGCAAGCTTGAAAAACCTTGAACCTTAAAAAAAATACAAAAAAATGTAAAATGCAACCCTTTGTGATGTCATAAAGGGCACTGCCAGGGTTACTGACAGCATCTCCACGCCCCACGTGTTGGCTCCATCTACTCAGACTGTCTTTCTTTTGTCCCTTTCCAAACATGTGAAAGGTTCACCAGAGCATTGTTTTTAGCTGGTGGCTGTCAACAGAGGGCTAAATGCACCGTGTCCTTTTTAGGCTGACTGACTTATCGTGCGCGGCTGCACCGCTGGAGCCGACAACGATCTGAAAATGTGCATACAACGGGATAATATTCTCTCTTTAATATTCTCCCCGGAGGAGTTAGTGAGTCGGGCCGGGCTCTGCGGAACAAACCTCCAGCTCTTTGTCGAAGCGGCCCGGGCGACGCAGGGCCGGGTCCAGAGCGTGCGGCCGGTTAGTGGCCCCCAGCACCAGCAGCTGCCCAGAATGACCCTCCTGGGAAAGAAAAGATAACCGTAAGAAGTTGTTTTGCAATGTTCCAGCGTCTGTGGTATTTTTCAGAGGAGGGAGGAGAGAGGGGGGGGGGGCTCACGGTGACTTTATTGAACATTATTGAACCTCGGCTTTGGCAGCCACCCGGCTCCAAGAGCAGCGACAGAGGGGGTAGAAACAACAGATGTCTGATAGGAACTGGTATGTTCCGAGGAACCGCAGCCGAGTTGGCTGCGCCGGCTGGGAGGTGAACTGGGAATTACATGCAAATTGTTGCTTTGAGTCCTCAGCATCAACTCTCCGGCAAGTTCAGCCTTAAATTTAACTTCAAAACCATGCACATGTAACTCAATCTTCATGGTTTTTCTTTTTTTTTTCTTCCTGACCGGAGTTTCAGAGAAGAAGAAAAAAAGAAAGTCAGATGCTAAACTTGTGTCGGGCCCATTTCTCGGTGGTCCGCCTGCAAGATGAGAGATGCCTCTCTCTTTTTTTTTTTCCACCTTCTAATACCGCAGGCGGAATTTAAACACAAATAAATGATGGAACAGCAAAATTCCAAGAGCAGGAAGCGCCTTCTCCCGCGTTCCAAGGACCAATCAGCGCCGCCGACCCCGGGATCGACTGGCGTGGAAAGCGTTCAGGAAGCCGGCGCGTCCGCTCTCTCTCGTGTTGCCCGCGCACATGGAGATGTACTTCGCTGATAAGCCGACGTGTGACTGGCAAGTGGAAGGAAACCTTCCGTTGATCTGTTTCCCATCGGGAGCGAGTCGGCGGAACGGCCCCTTTTTTTCTCATCAGGCAGCGCCGGGCACTCGGGAGATACGGCGTCTGAAGCGGCTCCAGCGCGGGGGGATGGTTTTCCGCATTTTTCCAGGGAGCCGCCGGGCCGAGCGAGCGTTTCATCGGTCGGCTCAAACGCCGCCGAGTCGAGAGCTGCTGGCGCTCGCGACACGTGCGTGGGACGGGCGTGGGCTGGGTGGAGGGCGGAGAGGACTCGCAGCTGCTGGCCTCACGGTGCCAGGGCCGAGGTTCTGTCGTCGCAGTGTTTACGACTTTGACAGAGAACGGCGATGTGACTCTTTATGAAGCGATACGGCAGTTTATTAAACTGGAGAAATGTGAACTTTTGGATTCTTTATGGCGAATAGGCCTTAAATACATTGGTATGACGTGGACATGCTGCTCTGCCGTTGACACAGCAGGGACCGGAGATCAACAGGGAGGGTCGGAGGGGATGAAGCACCTCAAAAGTCGAGATAAATTCTGTGAAAGTCATCAGTGGTGAATGTTGAGTGGACCCTCAAAGCTGTGAGGTCACCAAGGTCATTTCTAATTTCATTATAATTGATCAGCTAAAGGCAATGGCTATCGAAGGAGGATAAACTTTCGTGTTTTAAAAAAACAAATAAATAAGTAAATAAATAAATAAATAATTCTGAAGCTGAATCTCTGTTTTGCAAAAGATAGTGGCAACACATAAGAATTCCAGCAGCAGAAACTATAATTGGAGCAACTTTAAAACACACCCACTAGTATAGAAAATAACAAAAAGGTGTGAATAATAAGGCTTGGACAGAGGTACGTTGATGTGAAGCGTCACTCACTGAGCCGATCCCGTCCATCAGAGTGAGGAGGGAAGCCACCACCCGCTTCTCCACCTCGTTCTGAGCTCCTTCTCTCTTTGGACACAGGGCGTCGAGCTCGTCAATGAAGATGATGGCAGGTTGTCTGTTCACGAAGAGCAAGAGAGTCACAAACACCCCCACAACACAGATCTGAGACTTTAGGGATTTATTCATCTGAAAAGGGGGCCGTGTTAAAATCAAAAGTGTGTCAGTACAACTCGGTCATCATTTCTGAAATCTATTTATTGCACACGTTACATTTCTGCGGCCTGCAGCTGAGCGGTTTACCTCTGCGAGGCTTCGGTGAAGATCTGCCTGAGTCTGGCTTCTGTCTCGCCGTAAAACCTGCGACCGAGATGCAAACAGCAGAACACTTTCATCTAATGGGCGAGTTCCTCCCCCAGGAAGTAAGGCGGATCGATTTCATAGCATACTTGCTCATGATCTCTGGACCGTTGATCACCGTCATATGTGCTCCGACCTCATTGGCTATGGCTCGACCTATCATGGTCTTGCCGGTGCCGGGGGGGCCGTAGAGGAGGACTCCTCTTGGCGGTGGGATGCCTGCAGGAAAAACGATCATGTCATGGTTTTATAAGAATCACTTAATCATAATGAAACCACCTGGAAGTGCAGTTACTGCCTGTACGCGCATTAAAAGTGCATTCACGTCGGGCCGTCCGACCCACCGTAGTTGGAGAACAGCTCGGGGTGTTTCAGAGGAAGCTCGATGGTCTCTCTGATGACATCCAGCTGGCTGCTCAGGCCGCCGATTGTGCTGTACATGACCTTTGACCCCCTGCTTTCTCCATCGGGCTCCTCTCGCTGCTGCGGCTGCTCTTTGAAACGGACTTTGGTGGAGCAGGAGAGGCAGTAGAACGTGTCAGTACTCTGTGCGCCACCAGGGGGTGCCGTGGGACTCATCACGGCTCGCTCTGAGCTGATGGAGCTCTCCAGGGTGAGAGCGCCTTCCGCCGACTCGTCAGCAGGAGGATTCTGGGAGCTGTAGGAGGAAGCGGCGGGAGAGGAGAGGCAGGGGGGGTTGCTGGGACGGCAGGGGGTGCTGGCCGCAGGCCCCCCGGGCTTGCCCGGTGACTCCTCTGCGTTGGTGTCGTCGACGGTGAGCAGGCTGAGCTGCAAGGAGAGGTCGGCTGGCGTGGAGTCGAGCACGGAGTCCAGCACTGAGGCATCGGCCGGGTCAGAGGTCAGTCCTGGGGGAGGCGGAGGTCTGTGGAGGGTGACGCCGTCCTCCCCTGTGATGGCCTCCACACTGAGGCTGCACGTGCGGCCAAAGTATGTCAGGGAGACGGCGTTTCCAGGCAAAACGATGTTCCCCACTGGACAAAGGACAGAGGAGACAACAGTGGCGAGTTATGCTCAATTTGTATGTGTGGATGCTGGGTCACTCATTAGACTGTTTTTCCATCCAGAATTCTGTTCTGATTCTAATTTCCACTTTAAAGACACACTCTAAATACTGAAGTTACTTTACCCAATGATCTCAGAAAGAAGTTTGTGAACTCCTCTGTCTCCAGCGTGTCATCTCTTGGCCTGAAAATTACAGGAAATAATAATCAAGGCATTACACTTTGCATAATGCAAGCAATCACCATACATAAGTATAACGTGCAATACAACACTTTCTGGACAGGTAGATAGATGGAGAGAAAGCTCTTACAATGCACTTGTGTATTTAAAACTTCATTTAATCCAAAAAGATTACGCTGAATTTCAAAATCTGAGGAAAGACAGAGTTTGGAATGGTTGGCGTAGTTGCACAATTTAGCCACAAGATGGAGGCATTACACAAAGAAGCCCAACAGAGAGAAGCTACGTCTCTGAAACATCTGATGGGGATTTGTCTCAACTTCATCACAATTCCTAAGCAATTTCAACCAAATTACACATTGAAGTTGTTATTCTATATACTTCAAATAGTTACTGTTGATTATAAAAAATATTAAGTTATTTTCATCAAAAACACTGTATTAAATCTATTACTTACTACTTGAACCAAAAACAAACCAACGCCCCCTCCCAAAAAAACACAACATAACACATAGATAATCACCATCTCAGTTTATCCGAAATTATTTTATCTTGTGAACTAGAAACCTGTTACCTGATGGAGAGGACAACCTGCTCGGCCCGGAGCACCGGGCCAGTCAGTGGGTGGACCGTAACTTTGTCCCCAGGCTTCACTCTGAGGTTCTTCTGAGCACATTTCTGCAGGCCAACTCTCCCTCCAGGATAAGAGGCGACTGGCCACCCCAAACAGACCTGGGCAAAAATGACACACATCACGCAGAAGGTCAGGCAACCTGCAAAAGTGCAAGACTTATATCCAACATATTTCACTGAGATAATAAACGACAATATGAGGTAAAAGGGGGAAAAAAAACTCACCTCCTGTTGTCCTGCTGGACTCGTGAACAGGACAGGTCTCCCGATGCAAACACCGGCCAACTTCATTGAATTAAGACTCAGCTGGGCCAAAGTTGACCTGCAACTTTTAGGTGTCTTGTCATCCGCTGCGAAGAAAATACAGAAAAAAAGATGAGCAAGATTGAATGTAGATTTTACTGAATAAAAGTTTCAAGAATGGAAAAAAAATAGGAAATTTGCTGTTGTTGGCCTGTTCAAATTCAATTTGGGATTAGATGGGTGCCTTTCTAATAAGATGCGCTATGGCAAATGCATGACTTGGAGAACGACACACAGGTGGAGCATCGCAGGTTAAACAGGAGGAAGAGCTGCAACCTCAGCATCCGGTAGGAGCATCAGAGTGCTGAGGAGCATCTTCTCCGGTCCCACTGTTTGACTTCTCCACGTTGGAAATAAACAAGTGCCTTCACCTTTTTGATGTTTCGGACATCTATATTTGTGATTCTCACCCTTGTCGATGAAATCGGTGACGGTGAAAGTGTTGTTGACATTTCTGCAGCCTCCTCCTTCATGGCCGGGCGTCTGCGGGTTAGACGAGTCATTTGAAGAATCTTTCGACAGAAGTGAACCGTCAGCTTCGCTCGACTTCTTCGGTTTGTTTTTGTTTTTCTTCGAGGACATTTTAATTGCGAAAAACTTCCCCACGTGAACGTGACAGCATGCGTAAACATGGAGCGGCCGGCAACATAAACTTCCTGGTTAAAGTTTACGCCCGCCCCCCTTCTACCGTAAACCTCAGTATACTGTGCTTGGACTCGTGGGAGACGATTTACAAGACAAGATGGATTAGATATTGTATGTCAAAAATAAATATTATATTTGTTTGAATTTGTCTATCAATTATTCAGTTGAATTTTACATTTCAATTATGTTGATTTAAATTCAAAACCTTTCAATGAATAGCTAAATGTTGCACTGGGAAAAGAGAGGCATAACTGCATTGACAAACTCCACAGCTTAAGGTCTCTTACTGTCGTAAAGGATACAGAAGCTCAACTCATTTAGGGCGAGACCATGCTTCCTGCTTGACTCAATCTTTGTTCGTCTACATGCCGAACAAGACGGCTGGCTTTCAAAGGTTAGATTTAAGTGAAATGACGCTGGTTTGTCCTTTAATAGTGTTGATATTACAAAGGTTTGCGTTTTGCAAAAGGAGTTCGTCTCGATCCCACCATCACAACTCGCGGTCCGCAAGTCGGCGAGCAATTACGGTGTTTACGCAACTTGGAAGGCGGAGCTTTACGTAACAGGACAGACACACATGCCGGGTGACAACTGGACTGTCAGCGACCCTTTAAGAACACTAATGTTAGTTCAACAACAATAATAATGGCTGCTTGCAATTTAAGTCGGAGGTTTCTGCCACTGCTAACAGGACGGTTGTGTAGCAGGACGTCCGGTCCGGCCCGCTCAGAGGTCCGGGCTTTTACGAGCGCCGCCGTTCGTTCCCAGCTGCACCGAGTGAACGGAACCGACCTGCTCACCGGAAGAGTGGACCGGTTCGGCGGAGTAACGGTGAACCTGGCAGAGACCGGGTTACCGACGGACATCAGCGAGGGTTCCTTTAGCGCCCTGCTGCGAGGTCGGTGCTCCTCTGAAAACGGCAGTAGCTTCAAGAGTTTCACTGAAAATATATTTTGAATCTATGGTTTGATTGTGCATGATACCACTGAGGGGGAGAAAAACCTCCAGATTTGTTTGTGTGTGTGTGTATTGTGCATATATAAAATATATAAATTGACTAAATATTAATTCAATTAGTCTAAACAATATTAACACTCCAGCAGGTCACGTTACTATTCAGCACTGTGCTAAAATTAGAATCCAAGTTATTGATTACTGAACAGAATGGAGGAGAAACAAAATACCATGGCCGTGAAGTTAAGCATTTTCTGGTCCGCCTTCATCATTAACAGAAACTCTGTGATTTTTTTTTTTTTTTTTTTTTTTTTTCCAAATGGAAATAATTTCAGCAAATTCCCCAAGCACATGTTGCCATTAGTCAGATTAACCAAGATAACATTTACATGTATTTTAATATTATCAGAATATCCTTTTTTTTTAATTATTATTATTATTATTATTATTATTTTAAATAAACAAATAAATAGTTTTATAACATCTGTGGGGATGGACAGAGCTCATGAAATCAGCATTGCGCCCATCTATTAGTGCCCTCAAGCTTTTTCTGTTTAAACATCTGCTTCTTGTCATTGTGTCTCCATGATTAAATTCAGAGTCCCACGCTTTAACATTTCCTGGATGTCTCTGCATGTTGTCCTTCGTTCATAACCCCAATGTCATTACAACAGAATGCACTTGCTGGAGGCCCATGTTGACCTTTTTGCCTCTCTCTCTTCTCTTTTTTTTTCTTTTTCTTTTTACAGACTCTTTGCTCCAGTGGAAGTCAGAGGGGAAAGCTGCGGTTTGGCTCAGAGTTCCCATCTCGCTGAGTCGTTGCGCCGCCGCCGCTTCCACCCACGGTTTCGCCTTCCATCACGCTAAAGATGACTACGCCATTCTGGCCCTGTGGTTGGGGGAAGGAGAGAGCAGGCTTCCAGGCTTCGCCACCCATCAAGTCGGAGTGGCAGGTACAGATAGAAATACACTCAAGGAAACGTGAGCTTGAACGTGAGCTCCACTTCCAAATGCATTCTACCATATCATCACCAGATGGCGCTATGATGAGCTCAGAAACACTGATAAAGTGTGGACAGTTAGCAGGCGAGACTTTGAAAGTGTTGTTGAAGCAGAGTGCTTCAGTAGTTTTGACATTGTACAGTTTTTCAAGTTTTCTCATTGTTATGGGCTTTGGTCGCCTCGGATTAATTATTGCAATTGTTGCAATTGAGAGTGCAACTGCTGGGGACTCTGTTCATGTGAGCACATACAGTTCATCTTTATAAATTATCCACCGTCAGTCATTTAAAGGCAGAATGTTTCAGTTTTGTTCCAGATAAGAATTTGCATTTTGCACTGGTTATTACATAAAATGGTCGTCTCCCAATCAACTCATTGTTGTTATTGAAGAAATAACCTATTTAATAAGAGCCTAAAAACTTTTTAAAATGTGAGACAAAATTAATATCTTAGTAAAAGTCAATGAATTGGGGTTTCAAAAAAGGATCCAACACCAAAGGCTGATGCTGAAGGCATCTGATGAAAACAATTGAAATATCTCATCACGGTGTAACAAAATAAATAAATAAATGTGCAATACTCGCATTCAACCAGCAGAGGGCAAAGCATCGGTTTTACTCATTTGAGTGGCTGAGCTTGGCGATCATGTCAGAACATGTCCAGAGCATCCTCTGGTCTGCCGGAGTTCAGAAAGTCCCTGCGTATCCAAACAAACTGATGTAACAAAGGTCAAGAATCTTCAATCAACATGAATTCAGATAAACGATGGAACGCTCGCTCGGGTCCTCGCTTCTGCTCTCTGTCGCTCCCTCTCTCACAGGGCTGTGAGACATACCCGCTCTGCCTGCCATCGAGGTGGGACGCAGCAAACTGCTAAAGATGTGTCACACTCTTAATTAGTTTTTACTCTGACCTGTGGAGAGAATATTTTAAGGGGGGGGGGGGGGTGGCATCACCAGGGATAGATCCTGTGCAAGCAAACACAAACAATCAAAGCCTAACCAAGTCATTTCAGTCAACTGGATTTGCTAAAACCCATGGTGCACTTTCACAAATGACATAAATTCGCCGAGGAAAACCAAAGTTTTACTGCGGCTCGGAAGCCAACCAACAAGATAAACAGTTCTGTCTCTTACTACGAAACCCACAGTTCCCCTCCGGTTGCCTCCAGATTCTTCAGTCCCATACACCCCCCCACCTCCCTCCGCTCTCTGTTTCCGAGACATAATGATAGCCTCCCTCCGCAGCGAGCAGGCCTCCCTTCTGTGCCTCGTCGTTTGGCAGCGCGAGCGGGTCTGACATCAGTTTCCACACGGAAGTCCAAGTCAGGCCTTTCGAGTCGACTCGTCTCTCGCCACACATTCACTTTGGAGGAGGCCCGTCCCGGTCAGACGTAGCCACCGGAAAATAAGGTGGCCCCCGTTTTTCACCCCCATTCACATGAGACGGTCTTAGTCACCAGCTGCTGAAAAAAACAGCATCCAAAAGAGGAGGAAGCCGAGAACGTAGAGTAGAGAGTAGAACGGGTTCGTTACATCATGTTGGACGCTGTACTGCAGTGTGAGTCACGTTCAGTTGGATTTTGACTGCTGGAGTCAACCGATCACATTAGCCAATGAGCTTTAATGGCCCCGTGTGGTTGAATTTGTGACTTGTAGTCTTTGATTTGTTATTCTAATTGTCATCTGGTTTGTTGGCCTCCGGTTAAAGTCCCTGCAGAAGCAGCTTGTAGCTGTTTTTATCACAAAGCTGCTCGGGAAAATGTTTGAAACTAACGTCTGACCGGTTGTTTCCGTCCAGGTGCCGTTGTCGACGAATCCAATGGAAAAGTTCTGGTCGTCCAAGACAGAAATAAGGTCAGTACGGAGTCACCCAAGGTTGTTGTCCTGTAGAAACTACTCCACAATCTAAGTGGGATGAGGTAAATTGTATTATTTTGAATTTAGCCCTTTTAAAAAATATATGATAATTTGATTTTTTTTGTGAACTATTAACTTTTTAAACACATTCTGACAAACATTTGCTGATTAAATTCCATAATTTGGCCCCCTGGCTGTGAAAACAAACAGACGAGGCACCAGATATGTTTCTCCAACAAACTCTTGTTTATTTTGGGGGCTGTGCATCGCCTCTGTCGACCCAATGGAGCCTCGCAGAACCTTCGGCCCTTTTCACACTGGAGCGCAGCCTCGGCCAACCTCGTGTAAACACTGTGTTTACAGCGGCCCAACGCGCTCAAGCAACCTAGTGAGAGTTTGTTTCCGTCAGCCCTGAAAGGACTCTGCTGTAGTGCGCCGGGTCGCTCACAATAAGCCTCTTTCAAAACCGGATCTGCATCGACGCGACCTTTCTCCAAGGAGTGACTCCACCGCTGTGCCGTAATTACGAAAGCAATTTTGTAGTTTTTACGACGAGGTGCTTAATAACTTAAAAACACGGCACAAATAATCAGAAGTTAGAAAGCACTACCGCGTGGTGGAACACTCGCCTCGGGTCACCGAAACTGACGGTGTCGTTCTTCATTGCGAATAGTTCTTTGGTCCGCTTTTAATGAGGCAGTCACAACTGACCAAACTGCAGCATCCACACAAGGGCTGAACGACTATGGAAAATATTGTAATTGCGATTCCCCCCCCCTCAATATTGCGATTGCGATTTAATTTGCAATTATTTATTATATTTCGCTCATGTATTTTTCCACAAACAAACAAAAATCATTTGTTTTATAATTAACATATCAGATTTATTATACACTAATTGTTTTTTTGTTTTTTTATAGGCTAGGCTAATGTTAGGATAAAAGCAAAATGAAGCATGAATTAATATGAAAGACCCTTTACTTATCTACTAGTGTTTTTGTGTTGTTTTTTGCAAGACATCTTAACGGGGCTTACAATGATTTTGTTTAGGTCCACACAATGCACAAAACAGCGACAGCTTCATTCAACCGATGCTAACACGCTAGCAGCGTTAAAATCGCTATAAGGTGCGAAAGTACGAGGCAGCGGTTCGCTGCCAACGAAGACAACTCCGACTCTTGTAGTCCTTGGTGCTTCGGTACTCGTTCGTTCACTGTTTTGCTAAACTACGGCCACCAGTTGGTGGCAACCGGTAATACCTTTTCCTTGCGTGTCGCTTCGTCCGTCCGGCTCGTCGCAGCATAGACTCCTCTCACTACCTGCTTTGTTTTGCTTCGTGCCGCTCGCAAGTCACGTGACCGCAGCTTTCTGTTCCTGTCCGGAACTCCGCCTCTTTCTCCTCAAAGGACGCTGATTGGTCCAGCCGTAGTCTGACTGCATGAATACTGTTGGTATAGTGCGTTCAAGTTGGAACATTATTACTTAAGCTGCCTTTTAAGCATTAAAAACTCGCCCTTGAAACCCAGCTGCAGGAGTTAACTTCAAATCAGGGTCAAAGATCAGAGTCAAGATGTTCAGTTAATAACCAACAGAGAGTTTTTGCACACTACACGCTAAACGCGTCCCGGCCAGGAGACACGGCAGCTAATGCTAAAGGCTGTGGACCAGAAGCAGAAGGAAGCAGTTAGTGGCCTGGAGTTCGCTAGATGTTTTATCTCTTCCTCCTCCAGCTCCTCCTCCACGAGTTGTTTACTGGAAGTTGTCTTTATGAAGTTCTGGCCTTTGGCAGAGAGTCTCTGGCAGAGTGGAACACTTCACAGGTCCTCAAAGGATAAGAACTTCCAGAAAATGGTGTGTTATCATCACTGGAGCTTCGCTTCACTATGATAAACCCTGTTTATCAACCCTGTTTATCATAGTAACCCTGTTACTGAAGGTAATTTAAGTTGTAATAATAAAGGCAAACCACATCACTGGCGGTTACGTTATGTTTCTGTTGCACTCAGTGTGAGCCGCCATGCTGCTAAGACAACATCAGGAAACTTCTGAAACATCTTGACAAGCTCCCAATAGAATCGTGTTTAGCTAGTAGGATCGTGACTGGACCAATCAGTGCCCTTGAAGGGTTTGAGGGGGTGGCGGAGTTTCGAATGACCAAAGAAATTGCAATTGAAAGTTACAGAAAATCTCTTTATTTGTTTTTTTTTTTTCCAAAGCTACTCCAAAAATATAGACATTTTGTCAACAGTACATGAAAAATAAATGCTGTAGTGCATCTGTGACCCTCCGTGTTGAGGTTTTAGCAAGACAAGAGGAGAAAAAATAAAATCTAGCAATGCATGGTTCCTAAACACAAGCGCAGCGTACACACATTTTTAAGTCATTAAAAAATATATTTCTACACAACACTGATATCATAACTTAACCAGCAGCATAATGTTATTTTACCTCTTTAAATATCAAGGATAAGTGGTGGTTGTTTTGTCACTTCACCAGAGTGAGATCCTAAATACACAACAGAGAAGGAAAAGATAAATGGATGATGGATGTTCTTTGCCATTCATTAGGATTTCCATCCTGGCGAAAAGAGAAAAAAAATATCCCAGTTTCCTGTTTACTCTCTGGTTACGCGGACCACTGAATGCAAAAATCAGTGTACCTCTCACCTACAAGTCCTCACCGAGTTTCCGACATGTTGTGTGTAAGTCAAAAGTAATGTGACGTGTTAGTGTTTTGCTAAATTTCCACCAGGAGACAAAATGATTTTTGCAATGTTCCGAAAAATTAAAAAGGATGAAAATTTTGAATTCTGCAACAACAAAAATCAGTATGTCTAAAATAGGGATTTTTTTTTTTTCCAACAAGATACATTTACAGCAGTGCCATTTCATCACAACTCAAGATCAATTGAAAACTCTGCTCTTGCCTTTCAGACGAAGAATGCTTGGAAGTTCCCAGGCGGTTTGTCCGATCTGGGAGAAAACATCGGTGAGTGTCCAGCTCAACGGGCCAAAGAAAGAAAGAAGGAAGGAAAAAAAACTAATATAGCACGTGTAGCGACCTTCACTTTCAGATATAGATATATTTATATTTGCATGACTCACCCTCCTTTAAAAATCTCCCCTTCTTACCATTTTTTAAAAGCAGCTTGAAATGTTTTCACCCTTAACAAGCAGCGACGTCAACCATTACGAGACTTTTTGTGTTCTTCTTGTGTGATTTTCCCAACAGGCGTCACCGCCGTGCGGGAAGTCTTCGAGGAGACCGGGGTCCGCTCCGAGTTCAGGTCCCTGCTCAGCATCCGGCAGCAGCACAACCACCCCGGCGCTTTCGGCATGTCCGACATGTACATCATCTGCCGCCTCCGCCCGCTCACCTACGACATCAACTTCTGCACGCAGGAGTGCCTGCGCTGTGAGTGGCTGGAGCTGGCCGAGCTCGCCCGCACGGACCACACCACGCCCATCACGTCGCGGGTGGCCCGGCTGCTCCTGCGCGGCCTGGAGCGAGGCTTCCACCACATCGACCTGGCCATGGAGGAGCTGCCGGCCGTCTACTCTGGGATGTTCTACCAGTTGTACCACAGGGACTTCCCGGCCGACGCCGATGCCTGCAGGTAGACGTCAGCGGCGGTGGCGCCGCCCTGTAGGCGACTGATTCAAACTACACCAGAAGTGCGGTTAAAAATGCATGGGCAGGCATAAAATGACTCCTATAAAATGAGTCCTGCTTGATGTCACAGAGACTGTGACGAGTAACCAGCGTTACTGTTACAAGGCTGGAACTACGTTTGCTGTGTTGTGTGGCTGGTGAGAAAAACACGGAAGGACATTGCATCCACAATAGAAAAAAAAAACTGGGCTTAATATCACATTATAATGTGAAACTATCATGTTTTGTAAAACTTTCACAAATTAACGTGATAGTTTTACGTTACAACGTGATATTGAGCACTATTTTTTTTTCTAGTGTGGCAGCAATGCGCTTCAGTAGAGAATATAACCTAAATTGAAAAAAATAAAACAAATAAAATTGTGAAAATAGTAGGAACCCAAGATACTGGAATTTCAGCTTGTTAATAAGCTACAATTTGGTTTGAGCCTTTGAAAAGTGGCCAGCGGTGAATTTTGAAGTGCCGGTAACTCCAGCATTGACGTAGCTGCCGAGCTGAATTAGCTTACAATCTCTAAATTACCTCATCTTTTGTTTTTTGTTTTTTGTTAGGCTTAATTTTTTGCCTTTTTTTGGATTCCTTGTGATTATTTGCATTGTAAGAAGATAAATCACTATTACTGATGTACTTCTTGAATGGTACAACTTGGTCAACAACTTAAACCTCAGCTCGCCACAATACCTCTTGAGTTTGTGTGTTTCGATTTGTTTGTAGTGCACTTAGTTTGACTTCCACAGAACTTAAAACAACAACCATCGTTAACGCTGCAGTTTCTTCTTTGCTCCCTTTCCTCCCTCTCTGGTTAGCTCGACATTTCTGAATAATCTCCGTCGCTGAGCCACAGTGAGCGTTGGTCTCGGCACAATGAAGAAAAAAAAACAAATCCCTCCTCCCTTTGTGATGTCAGAGGTGCACTTTGAATACAGTCAGCAGTACTTTGATAGCAACAGGGTGGTGTACAGGCAGGCCCGAGCTCATACTGAAGGCGTGGGCGCTGCTGGAGGGTGCAGAAGCTGAACAAGGTGATAGCAAAATAAAATATCAGGATGAATCAGTCGTAAAAGCATCACAGTTATCTTTAGGGGGCAACGATTTGCGAACCACTTGGTCTTCATTGCCGTCACATCTTGGTCTTCCTCGCCCGGCGCCGGGAGCCGCGCTCAGCACTTGGACGACATCGGGAGAAACAGGATGGCCTTCTGACCTGGTCCAGTTTTGCTGCCGCACTTGTACTGGCCAGTCCGCTTCAGCGCCACGTACATGTTGGGGTACTTCCTGGAGCGGTAGGTGTTGTAGTTGTTGCTCTCCAGCCGCTCCAAGAAGTGGCACTCGTCCGTCGCTCGTTTCTGTAGGGGGGAAGAAGGGGCAAAGAAGAAAAGGTTGAATTTTCTGAATGGATCCCAGGTACACACAGGCAAAGAAGCATTTAGTTTATGGCCGTTCTGACTGTAAATCTAAACATGGGACCTGCAATAATCATCAGTCTGTATGATGATACAAGTGTGTTGTTTTTTTTACTTTTTTACCAATAATCATGTTTTCTACATGATATCTGGACAAAATCAACAGGGAATTGATCTGTGTTGTTTTTTATGCTTTTAACTGTTTGTTTTTCCTATTTAGGTCATATTTAAATGATTTTGTGAAACTTAATTTGTTGAAAGTGCAAAAGAAATGATAATGATGTCTTGTTATTAATAAATAATAATGGAATTCACAAAAACCTGTAAATTGCCTTTAATTTTTAAGGAACAGTCAGCTTTTTTTATGTTTACATAACAGCTTAAAGAATTAGTGAAGATTTCAGAGAACATTTAAAGAACTAATAGATCATTTGCTGTATTTCAGTTTTATGCTCCCATTTTTGTTCTGATACAACATGAAGAAATCATTAATTTACTGAATGTCTGGCAAAAAAAACAACAAAAAAAAATCATTGGGGCGTAAACTGCGCTACACCCTGTACAACAAGAGGCTTTTGTTTTAGTTTCTGTTTTCAAGGCGAGTGGTAGTCATGAGAACCTCAAGACTGCCAGAGACCTTTTAGACATTAAACAGTGAGCATGTTTGATGGTCTCAGCTATTTATGTACTGCAGACTAGTACAACATCTAATGCTGGTCCGTCCAGTAAGAAGATTTTACGTTTTTGTAACGTTTGTGTTTTAAATCAGGGATTTACACACACACACACACACACACACACACACACACACACACACACACACACACACACACACACACACACACACACACACACACACACACACAAAACTGCGCACACAGACAAGGCACTTCGGGTGGCAGCCTGCACAGCTTCCAGCTGGTCGGAAACGTCTCCTGCCAACTTTGGAGACTGTGGACGAGCCCTAAAACCGCCAAACCACATGAGACAGCGAAACACCTCACAGCTTCACGACCACTGGGAGCGACAACACTGTGGCCACTCTGGAAAACGAATCAACGCTTCACGTCCGCTTATGACAATGCAGAATATCAAGAAAAGCGTTTTCACTGACGCAAGGTAATATATACGATATGTCTGAATTCTTATACATCAATTTTTTATTTATGTATTTATTTATTTATTTTTAACGCTCCAGTCTGAATCATTTTGAGCCATCAATGACCATCCACATCTTGTTGAGGAGAAGTAGCGGAGTCCTCCATGGTTGCCACCAATTGGTGGCCGTAGTTTAGCAAAACAGTGTCAGGAGAGATTTGAAAAAAATAAATCAATAAATAAAATGCCAAACGAGTACCGAAGCACCAAGGACCACTAGAGTCGGAGTTGTCTTCATTGGCAGCGAACCGCTGCCTCGTACGTTCGCTCCTTATAGCGATTTTAACGCTGCTAGCGTGTTAGCATCGGTTGAATGAAGCTGTCGCTGTTTTGTGCTTTGTGTGGACCTAAACAAAATCATTCTCAGCCCTATTAAGATGTCTTGCAAAAAACAAAACAAAACAAAAACACTAGTAGATAAATAAAGGGTCTTTCATATTAATTCATGCTTCATTTTGCTTTTATCTTAACATTAGCCTATCCTAGCCTATAAAAAAATAACAATTTGTGTATAATAAATCTGATATGTTAATTATAATATATATCATTTTTTGTTTGTTTGTGGAAAAGTACATGATGGAAGGATAAAAAAAGAATCGCAAATTAAATCACAATATTGAGGGGGGCGGGGGGAGATCGCAATGAGATTATTTGCCATAATCGTTGAGCCCTAGCCAAGAACAATACAGTCTGATAAAGTGGGGTTAAAATGGCACTGAAAGTTTTTCTGACTGGCCTTGGTTTAGTGAATGGGACGGAAACAACAGGAAGCCTCGAATGTTACGAACTCACTGGATTGGCAGGTGGTTAAATGTGACACAATGAGATGAGAATAGATGGACGAAAGGTTATTAAGGGGATTTTTGCGAGCGTCTCTAACGTTTCTCCAGAATGACGCTCAAAGTGACGTGTAAAATAAATTCCACTGTCCCATCTGGTGAAAGTTCTGAAGAACGCCCTGACGTATCCCCACATTCCTATCCTTTGTTTAACAGAGTCTTGCTCAAACATCCTCCTCAACCATCCACCCTCACAGCTGCCTGGTTGTCCCTGGAGAACTCCACAGAATAAAATCACCATTAGCAGCCTACTGACATTTGCCTCGCAAACATTCACCTACTGGAAGGAGTCCTGTCCAATATCCTGTTTCCACAGACCCGACTTTATTATCTTTTTTTTTAACATAGAGGTCACCAAAACATCATGGTGAACTTGAATAATAGTCACCCTGACATTATTCAATCTCTTTACAACTGGTCCCAACAGGAAATGGCAATAACAGGAATATAAGCTTGTTGTACTTAATGTTTAAAGACTCACTCACATACACATGAATCAAACTCCCAGTCATGTAACGTAATACAACAGTCATGCCTGAGAATGTGTTGCCATGACAAGGGGCCAGAGCTGCTCTGGCTGGCGCAGCGTCAACACGAAGGAAGAGATTACAAAAGTCGCAAGCGGAACAAAACGGAGAAATGGTCAAACTGATGGTAAGAAGACTGTGGTGAATTCTTCAGGTGGCTTCGAGGGATGTAGATGTTGAAGGAGTCTTCGCTGACACCGACTTGGTTGTATAAAAGCTGGCTTATTGCAAAGAAGTCAGGAATCAAACAGGCACCGTGGAAGCCCGGGGATGTCTCTTGGCCAGATGTGAGCAACTCCAATGATCCTTTGTTCACATCACCTCTTATACCCCCAGTAACCCGAGATGAAGATACTCGGAATGGGGGAGAAGGTATACATTCCTTAGTTGCACCCCCGGTGTCCGTCTGGTTATGATTCGATGGCAGTGGACACAGGAAGTCCACTGACCAGGCCGCTTTGCCGGAGGCGCCATATGGAAACAAAGACGCCTTATGTGAAGAAGTGCACCAGGGTCACTTCTTAGTCTAGACAAGTACATATACCTAAGTTCAGATACTACAAGACACCTCGCCCAGTCACATGATGATCTAAACCAGCGAAAGAATCACAAGAGAGAGGATGTTTCAATGATCCGACACTCCTGTCATTGTTTTTGAAATAAGTGCTGACCGTGGCAGGAGTATAAATGGCCTATTTTCTTTTGCTGGAGAAGTGTTTGTGTAGTTACAGGTAAACATTCCCACATTATACCAGCCCTCCTGTTGCCTCTAAGATATGGCGCATTAGAGGAAAAACATAGTTATGAAGCAAAAGACTTTGTTGTTGTGAGTTGCCATTCACAAGACCTCCATTTATCTTGATTTGCCGAGCAGAAAAATGACCACTTACCGCTCCAAACAGCCGTCCATCTCTGTTCATGGCCAGATATCGGTTTGCACAAACTCCTTTGATGACCACCTCCCCAACTGAGGTCGCCTGGAGTTGGAGCTTTACTAGGGGAAAAACAGAGAGACGGGATTAAAAGACCACAGATTAGCCCAGGGTTTATTCACACCCTGCATGATGGACATGTACATTGACATTGACTGTAACAACATCTGCATACATTTTTATGTAGCAGAAGAATTAGCTGATGAATCAAAAAGAATGTGCCAACAGGTGGTTAATGACCTTGATGCCTTGAGACGAGGCATTACTAATCACTAGGGGCCATCATTCATTTGCCTGGTTAGTTAGCGTTAGTTAAGTTGCGTGTCATGTCTTTTTTTTTTTTAACTCAGAAAATGGTAGTAAGAGACAAAAAACACCAAACACTATAACAATAATTAGCTGAAGCTACATATCTCCCTTGAATTTGTTCTTCTTCATGTGCGTTGAGATAAATATGCAACCCTTTCCTCACTTCCTGGATAGGTGGGCGAGGTTAGTGTTGTGGTTACAAAAAACATCCATCATCAAAACTAATGAATGAATGGCTTAAGCTGGTGATCAGCCAAATGCATTGCAAAAGCCGAAGACCACACTGTGTTTCGGCGCTGGCGGGGCCTGCACGCCACGTGATTGGAGTGTGCACCCAAATCATCTGCTCGCAAACACGCGGCATTCTTTGCATGCAACCAGACCACCTAAAAGAACGCAGAAGCCTTCAGAGGTTAATTGGTATGATCTGTTGAAGACTAATCCGCGACAGGAATTCTAGATAGACGCTGCAGCTGCCTATGGTTAAACACGGTCTCGCCTGGGTGGTTCGAGCCGAGGATCAAAAGGGGGGAGAATCGATGGGAGTGCGGCCACTGTTTACTGGACATAATATGTCTCACAGTCATTGTAAATACAGGAAACCCTTTTGTTGTTCTCAGCTAATGTCTTTGGCTTCTCTGACAGGCAACCATTTCTGGAATGTCCACTGGAAACATTATACCGGGGGAAAAAAAATCGTGACACCAGCCAGGACTCTGGTTGGCGTCGTTTTCGGTGAGTCTGGGTACAAAACCCATGGGTAGGATCACAGTAACCTCTGTTCTGTGCAAAGTATACAATGTCCTAGCCTTTGCTTGATCTTGTGCCACGTTATCTGTATCAGAATCTGACTACTTGATTAATCCCCAGGTGGAATTACTTCCAGAAGTCCTTTCTAGTAAGAAACCAAAGAAGTTACCAACTAAGTAAACAGTCGGGGCAAGAAATCAACAGCGTTAATAAATAAACAAGGCTAGAATGACAAGTTTGTCGTAAAATGTCTTTAAATAGAAGTAACTATGTTGACTAATAGAACAAAGCCTATACACAAGTGCAAAACTAAGCAGTGCACAACAATTAAAAAAAAGGTGATGATGACTGTGAGGGTAGTGTAGAGACTGATGGTCACAGGAATGAAGGACTTCCTGCGGGGTCTTCTTTTGGTTCTGGACACCTATTCAAGGCTAATAAAAAACAATGTGACTGAATTTTTAAACATGGCCGTTTGATATCAGCCAACCTGCTTGAAATATTGCACACGTCTCTCTCGAAACATGTCTGAGGGGGGAAAAAAAGGAGCCTATCCTCAACCGATCCCACATTCTGATGCAACGTGTGTAAATGCCCTGATACTGAGGTGGTGGTGAGGGATGGGGTGGGTGAGGGTGGAGAAGACAAACAAACTATTGAATGTGCTTTATTTAATAGGTGCCATCTTTAGAAAGAAACAAACCATTGGAAAAAGCCAAGACCCTCTTTCGTTTTGAGATCTTCATGGTTTAAAGAGGTATTGATGTATTTTCAGACAATATCAGCACCTCCGTAATAACTGTCACGGACCTCGTAATTAGGGAATACATATATTTTGGTTTGGAGGCTGATGCGGCGTGACGTCAAGCTTTCGGTCTGTCTGTCTGTCTGTCTGTCTGTCTGTGTGTCTGAGAGGAGAGTGAATGGCTGTGACTCAGCGTGGTGATCAACATTTACTAAAAACATGTTCCATCACATACTTGTCTTCAGCTCCACTTATTACACTTTCCGTAAGTGAGCCTACGCACTTTTCAAACACAGCAATAAACCCAGACAGCCGTTAAAGTTCACAGCCATTAAGCTTCTGTTTTTTTGTTTTTTTTTCGCAGTGTGATTTGCCTTTCTTTTCTGTATAAAATGGAGAATAAAGAAGCTGTGTGTGTGTGTGTACAGTGCGGGACTCACTGTGCGGGTCACTCTTTTCCCGGATCCCATCCACTCCGCCGTCGGACTTTATCCTAAGGAAGAAGCCCCCGTTCTTAGAGTACAGCCTCTTGGGGTCCTTGTAGCTCCCGGGGGGGAAGCCGCCGCTGCCGCCGTCCTCAGGTGTGGTGGGAAGCGTGGTGATTTCTCCCGTGGCCATCTCCTCGTTCGACCGTTGCTTCGTCTCCTCGTCGAGGCACAGAGCAGGAGCTCTACTGAGGCCTCCCACCTCCCTCCCAGCCAACAGGCTGTTGCCTGGTCCCCTCCTCCACTCCACAAACTGATACTGCTTAACCTCAGGGGTCACTTTCCTTGAACGGCGCCTCACACGGGGCAACGTGTGCCCTCCCCCCCGTGCGTGCTTGTGTGTGTGCTGGAAGGTCCAAATGAAGCAAAATGACGCCGCAAACGCCCCTCGTCGGTGCCAAATTTCCAAACCAGCTTCTGCTTTCAGGTAGCCGCGCTCTCTCTGCACTGGGAGCACTGGTTGGGCCCCCTTCCGCTGGCACCGCTCCCTGTCTTTTTCAATCTTCTTGCAAACGAAGTGTGTGTTAAAATCACGGCAGCTGGCTTAGATCTCGGTGGAAGGCTCCCTCTCCCCTTTGGGCCTCAGTTCGCATGCGCCCTAGGAGCACCACACACACGCACACACACACTTATGCTCACGCCCACCGCTGCTCACCAATTCAAGCAGCCAACCCAGAAGGAGACAGGCAAAGAAAAGGAGGAGGAGGAAGAGGAGGAGAAGGAGGAGGAAGAAAGGGGGCGTGCAACTTGGATTTGGAGCAGCAGGAGCAGTGGCAGGCATGTGAACAGAACCAGTGTTTTCATTCATCCAGGCAGCTCTGCTCAGGAGAAGGAACATTTCCGAACCATTGCAGTGTGTCGGTGGACTGGCAGATGTCAAAGAACATGTGATATTGTTTTCAACACCACTCGGGCCGCAGAACAGATTTTAAGATGAACAGTGCTGGTCCCCGGTCATCGGAAACTTGGTTTTCCAACAATTTTTCCCCAAGTGACCCTCAAGATGATCTGATTGTTGGCTGGGCTGTTACAGGTTTACTTTCTTCATCGGCGCAAACATCACAAAACAGGCTGCCGTTGTGAACTAATAATCAAACCCACTACCACTTGCATCTATAAAAACTTGGCCCACGTGTTATAGAAAATACACCAACAGTACAGCCTTCATTCAATGAACGAGACGCGCACCCTTTTTGGTTGCTTGCACCCTTTTTTGATGGGTTATTAGCTGAATTCAGACTCAGTCGCCATCAAGATGCTAATCATCTGGGGGAGGAATGCGCACGCAAACATGTCATCATTGTCCAGGGAATTCTTGGTTGAATGGGAGGCGGGACCGCTCATCCCTCCTAATTGCTTCATGCATCCAGAAGAAGGCACACGCCCCCTTCCGCCCAACTTCCATCATTACAGAAGATTGTTATCGTCACCTCCTGGTTGGGCTTCCAAGCCCACCGTCCCACTGCCAACCGCCTCTGGTGTGGGAAAAGCAGTCTCGTTCCTCCTCTTGGTTGCTCCCCACTATACCATAGCAGCTCAACCTGTCTTCAGCTGATTGGGAGATTCTGATCTGTCACTATGTTCCTCATTTTCTTGTGAGTTGCTTTCCAGTCCACACTTTTAAGTTTTCCTAATGGCGCTGGAAACTGTCAGCGCCTTCCTCATCACTGGTAACAGTGACGGCCTGAGCGGGACTTCTCCCCGGAGGTCAAGAGGTCAAGAGTGGGTATGCTGTACCTACTTCCACTGTCTAGTCGACTGCTTTGTGTAAAATACATTGGTTTTAAGCACAACCGCCACCAGTTGAGAATTCTCTCCTCAAAGACAGGAACGAAACAAGAGCCAGAATTATGATTTTGAACTTCCAAAAAAGCTACAATGGCCTTTCAATAAGCTTCAAAGGAATAAAGACAGAGGCTGCTATAGCTGTACCAAACCTCTCTGGTGTAGCATTTGCAGATTGTTGTTGACAAAAAACATTTGCTTTCAATATTGTGGTGGCTCAGGAAACCCATGTAACTTTCACTTTGTAATGTATGAAAACTGTGCATGCGTTCGGTTCCATTGACTCTTTCTTATGTCACAACTCCCACTTTCCCCTGGCCACAAGTGCTGAGTAAAGCACGGGTCAAGGCTGTTTGGGTTCCTTTTGAGTGCGCTCAACTATTTTTGGAATGCAGTAAGAAGTCTCCCTTGATGATCTCAGTGGAAATGGAATGTCTCACACGTTGTTCACACCTCCGAGATGCAACATACACAACATAGGAAAGAGTCTAAAGATAGAATGACTTACTGTCAAGAGAACCTTCCTCTTTTTGCGGTCTTCTACGTATTTTCATGTTGATGTTTATAAATGAGCTAATTGTTAGCGTTCAGGGCTGAATGACAGGGTCATACACATATATATATATATATATATATATACATATATATATATATATGTATATATATATATATATATATATATATATATATATATATATATATACATTGGAGACATTTCTAAGCTTTGACGAACACTGCATTGAATTGACTTGAAATCATGAATGTATAATGTGAAAAAAAAAGTTATAGGGATGATTAATTAAAGAAAACACTTCTTTTGCACCTCAGGCAATTGGTGATGACAGATTTAGACATGTGCTTTCGGTTGTCCTTGGTTGAACAGAGAAAACTGCTTGAAAGAACATTTGAAAGTAATGCTCATTGTCTTTGCAATCCCAAATTCGGACACAACCTAATTAAAAATAACTTTTTTGGTTTCTTTTTTGCAAATAAATGAAACGTATTGGAACTGATGCGGTATTCTCCAAAACTGTGTTGCTTGTATGCCCATGCTTCAAATAGTCTGCCTCCCCCTAGTGGTGCAAAATGGAAAGATATTTTCTTCAGTGCTGTTAAACGTTTAATTTATGAATGACCAATAAATACACAATTTTTTTATTATTATTATTTTATTTTAAAAAGTACAAATGTTTTCAAAGTATTTTTAGATGTTCTTTAAAAAAAAAAAGATGTAGACAGTCAAGACTACGCTGGGTCATAAGTGCATGAGATCTTGTTCACCATCACGTTGTCGGTCGACACCTGTGATGACCTCTGCATCAGCCTGGAGAATCAGGAAAACCAGATCCAGGGCTCTTCTCCATGCTTCCCGCTTCACATTCAAACAGTCATACACACGTGACGACGGCGAGTTGCAGGATTCAGTTTCCACGGACGCAACACGACCCGTGTGTTCGCCCTGCGAGAAATGCTGCAAGACGTTGGAGGCCACAGTTAAACTATCGTAGCCTTGCAGACATTGGTTCGCCACGGTCTTGGCCCCAAGTTTTGAAAACTTCCCCGTGTTAACCATGACGGTGGACAAGTAATCTATCAAACCATCTGCCATGAGGTGTAACACCACGGCCCGGAGAGGATCCGGTGCTCCCGCCTCGGTCAACTGGACGAAGCCAGAACCCTCCGCTTGCTTCCGAAGGTGGTGAACACAAACCATCTCTGTCTCTCCAGCGCCGGGCAGGACGGCTCCGTCTTTTAGCGCGTGATGCAGGCGATGAGCGCAAGACCAAAACTGGTCCTCCAGGGCCTGCAGCTTGCTGTGCACACAGCTTGTGAGCACGGCGGTGACCAGCTCGCTCCTTCCCACGGAAACATTCACAGCCACCGTGAGATTACCGCGCTGGCCGCCCTCGAGCTCTCTCCATATCGCAACGTCCACGCCAGAGCCGATGCAGTGCCTGCTCAGCTGGGTGGCGTAAGTAACTGGGACGGCGCCGCTCGCATCACCAATGACCTTCAGAGTGGAAGCTCTGACTTTTTCCACCACGAGTATTTGATGTCTACAGCAGCGCGCCGTCACTTGCTCGCTAACAAGCCCAGTGACTAATACGAGATTGACTCCCAGCTCTGCCAGACGTGTCACAACCTTTTCCGTCCACCTTTCCTCCCTGCTTGAACTTGGCAAAGTTGTCGGTTCGCCAACTCGGGTCAAACCGCTCGGCCTGTTATAGCCGAGGTGGCGATACGCGTCTTTCAGATCTCCGTCAATCAGAGCGACGCTGAGCTGCTGCCCTTCCAGTCGGCGTGCAATCAGAGCTCTTTCAGTGCACACGAGGACGATGCAGCCCGGCACGACGCTCGTGTGATCTTCAGGTAAACCGGGCAGTGCACAAGTCAGTACCTTGTCCAATGAAAACAAGGTGGCGTTCTGCAGATTGTCTCCTGACTGTAATCGACAGGCTTTGACGACTAACTTCATTGCATCGGGACATCCGTGGCTCAACCCCTCAGCGAGGTGGACCGTGTCTGGATGTTTAGGCTGATTGACAGGAATTTCAGGCGTGGCCTCGCAGAAATGTCTACTGAGCCTGAGTCCTTTAGAACGGGCCTTGGTTGCCCTTTGCAGAGGGCAAGAGGGCTTCCTGCTCTCCGATTTCTTCAATCCAAGTCCGTCGGTGGAGATGCTTCTCTTCCCACAAACATCCATGCAAATCTGCAACCCTTCGGACATCGCAGAGACAATGTGTGCCACTGAAATGCCTCTCTGAAGGCCGTCCAGAGCAGCCTGACTCCATGCACCTGCGAGGAACAGCAGGCATCCAGACCCCGTGTGGTAGACTTTGTGGTGGGCTTGAATTGTCTCGCACACGAGCTGGCCAGCAGCACAGGTCAGTCCCAGGTTCTCAAAGACGCGGTGACAGGAACTCACCAGAGTCGACTCTTCGCTTGTGTCATCTTGAATGAACTTGTACTTTTTGACGGGTCCCAGGAAGGAATGTGTGACTCCCGCGAGCGCCGACAGCTTCTGCAGCCCGACATGTTGTCTTCCATTTATGACAGCAGTCCCTTGCATTTCTTGAAATGCAAAACAGTTGAAAAAAAAAAGAGCAACGTGATCAGAGAACAACGTGTAGTGCAACACTATAGTTGTGGGAATAAAAATGCAACGTAGAGCTTAACCTCACGCTGCCTCAGTACTGTGGAGAGTAATACGATACACATGTGGACTATTTCAATAATAACACAACTAAAATGGTATAAAATCTGTGCACAAAATTAACGTAACTACAGCAACAGGTTTCCGCGACGGTGACGGACAAAACTTGCCTTGTTACTAGCAGCTTGCGGGTTAAGCTAACAACCTCCATTTCGACTATTACTTAATTTCGCTCGATCATGAACTTGGCTACCGCTAACTCGGTGAGGTGAGCCGATGAACATACCTGTTAAGGTAATTTTAAATTGATAAAATACCATAGCAAAGCTGAATCGTTACCTCTTCTGTGTAGCTTTACAGTCCGGCTGGGCCGTCTAGGGCGCATGCGTGAGTTCCTTGTTGCTAGGAAACGGGAAACGTTCCGAAGCGGAGCCCGTCATTGGCAGACAGCGCGTTGTCCCGCCCATTCAGTGCTGCAATTGGACAATATTATCACACCGCGTTGAACTCGCGTTTCCCATTGGCTGCCTTTGGTGTCATCGGCTCACGTCCGTCGTAACCCGTCTGTTGACATTTCAGACAGCAGAACTTGCTGTTTAGAAATCCAACTTAAAAGTCGGTAAACAAAGGCAAAAAAGTATATATATATATCGTCACCGTTTGGAAGCCAGCTGTCATCAAGCTGCTGTAAACCTCGTGAAGTAGAAGGAGACAGTCGGAAAAGTAAATCCACAGGAGGAAAACTGTTGCGGGCGCTCTAGCTTGTCGTGAAACTCGGAAGGAACTTCTGTTTGAATTCTTCACATAAATGGTAATTGTTTGTTTTTGGTTATTTGGTCATAAACGTGAATTTTAAATGCAACCCTGCGCAATCCAGTGAGGGAAATACCCACTTTGCTGAAAATGGTGGTTCAACGTACAAACTTTTGGTGTCGTACAGTAGCACGTGAATGAACTGTTAGCAGGCTAGGTGGCTAACAGGATTTTCGAGGCGGCTAATTTGTGTTTTGTCAACTTACACAACCTCGGTTTGAAGTGACGACTTGCATCCTCTCCATGTGCTGCTTCTTAGGCTACGGGCTACCGTAAAACAGTTCTCTCGGCCGGCCAGCGGAAGAAGACTGGACCCAAGATTGAACTGACGGACGAGCAGAGGCAGGAAATTAAGGAAGCTTTTGATCTTTTCGACACGGACGGAACCGGAACTATTGACGTGAAGGAGCTGAAGGTTCGTGTGTTCAAAATTTTGAGTGTGGTCGTTTAAAAACTTGCACAAAGGTTGCGCACTGAGTGTCGTGTTTCCACAGGTCGCCATGAGAGCTCTTGGCTTCGAACCAAAGAAGGAGGAAATCAAAAAAATGATTGCAGACATCGACAGAGAGGGTTCCGGAACCATCGACTTCGCCGACTTCCTCAATATGATGACGTATAAAATGGTGAGTGGTGGTGAACAGTTGGCCCCCTGTAACAACTATATACAACTTTTCTTCCCTTTTGTTCACATGTAGAAATGAAAACGCACTGTTTACCAATTAACAAATGCGTGGAATTGCACTGATTTTGTAATTAATTCATAAAAAAAAAAATTACACTTTCAAAGAACGCAAGGGTTTGTGTTTATGCAACACCTTTATTTTGCAAAGCTGTGACAGTGAGACCAAAATTGCATGGCCAGAAAGCAGGCGCATGTGCTAACGGCAAGTCATGCATCTGATTGGTCACTGTATGAAGTATTTTCCTGCTGTTATTCATTCATTGGCTCATGCATGCATGTTAGTAGAGACAGTAGAGACCTTTTGGCTGATCCCCATTTATTGACAGAGTGAAAAGGACTCCAAAGAAGAAGTGATGAAGGCCTTCCGACTGTTTGATGACGACGGCACGGGGAAGATCTCGTTCAAAAATCTCAAGAGGGTGGCAAAGGAGCTGGGAGAAAACCTCACAGACGAAGAAATTCAGGTAAGAATAACGAGGAGCAACTTTGCTTCCAGTCTGCAGGGCCTCCAAGTTTTAGCTGCTGCGGTGCCCGAGAAGTCGGACCGACTTTGCCTTTAATTAGACCATTGGCTCTCAGGCTTTTCTCTGTCAAAATGGGCTGTTTTCAACTTTATTAAAACATTTAAAAAACATATATATATAACTTTCCTTTCATCAGTTTTAGTCATTTATGTTGTGCAAATGACTTTTAACAGTCATTTCACTTTTCTCTTAGTCATTTCTGTTTTGCAAATAAACAAATCAAACCTCACCACCTCATGTTTTGCGCCCTCCTAGGGAAGTGGGGGCGCCACCCACTTGAGAAACACTAAATTAGACCAATGGTGTCATCTGGCCCGCAGGCCAAATTTGGCCCACAGTGTAATTATATTTGGCCCACGAGGAAATACCAAATGACTACTGGAGCTGGCCCACCGGTATTATACAGCATATGTACAACTAATACCACAAATGCCAGAATGCTCTGCTGGTATTTTGGCACCTGTGGAAAAGGGTTACTGCTGAAATTTAAATCAGAAGTAAATAAAGAGGCATAGATTTTTATTGTTTTTTTACATTTTACTTATTTTGATGTGTTAACCGTGCAATATTAAGTTATTTATTATATAGTATTAGGCTTTGCCTGTTTCATATTCAGTGTTGAATTCGATGTTGTTTGGGTCCATATGAAAAGGTTCATCGTTACTTTCTTTTTTGTCCATTTTTTTTAAAATATTGGCTCACTGTGTATTTCACTTTGACACTCCTATATTAGACAAAGTGTAAAATGTTCAAAACCAGTTGGTTCATCGCTCACCGTGGCTCTCTGAGGTGGTCGACAGTCGGCACCTGCTCAGCTCGCACCGCACAGGGTCGCAGTTTCTCCCGGTGCTTTAGTGTCTTTCACAACAAACATCGACTGCAGTCGGTTGCGCGCGCCACTTCTCCATAAAGTATATGTTTTGGCTGTGTGTCTTTACTGATCAAAGTGGGAGTGAGGGTTTTTCCACAGCCGTCTCTAACCCAAAACTAAGACACATCCTGTAATAGGCTTTGTTTTTCTCATACATTTAAGGAAATGATTGACGAGGCCGACCGAGACGGAGACGGCGAGGTCAACGAGCAGGAGTTCTTGCGGATAATGAAGAAGACAAACCTCTACTGACCGCCTGCTCGAGACACCTTTTCCCGAATGTATCCACTTGTGAGTGTGTAGATAAAAAAAAAAAACAACCAAAAAAACCTTAGAGTTGTTTTCTGCTTTTCTGAGTGTAAATATTTTTCAAACTCTTTGTTATTGCACAGCTTTTTCGAGACCAATAAATCTATTTCATCCTGTGACGTTTGGGTAGACTATTCCTTCTTCGTTCCATCACTTAAGACGTCGACCGTGTTCACACGGGGGAGTGCAAGCTCGACGCTGTCAGACCAAGACGCTCCCCCCCCCCCTCGTGCACCTGGCTGCACACTTTTGCAGAAGGCAGCCTGTGACATCGGTGGCCAGGCGTCGCGGAGCAGACGGCGAGAGTCATTTGTCGACGTCGACTAACCAGATTTCGATCTCTGTCGACGAAGCTCTGAACGTCCGATGAGTAACTCGCAGTAAAAGTCACTCTCACTGTTTTGTTTCGAGTTTGTCATTATCCAAAGGAGACACGGCGCGACTCACTCTTCACACCTACATTTCTATAGAATGTTATAGTAAAAGCTGCCCCCATTGATTTTGCTGAAAAGTAAAGCAGAAAGTCTTATGGTTTGTCAAAAATAAACAGGATATCGCTGTGACGTGTGTTTCCGAGGCGTCAGGCGGATGTCTTTATTATTTTGAGGATGCACGCTGCAACTGATTATGAAAGTTCTGATTACCTGTTTGACAAACAGCAGGTGGAAAATATGAAGAGGTTTGTTCCTCCTGGAATATTCTTTATTTTTGCTCATTATTCCGCACACAAAATGTCCAACAGTGTCAGAATCAAGAGTAGAGACAACGCAGCAGCTCCAAAATTCCCGTTTTTTTACCACTTAAATAAAAGTGATGCATTACAATCATAAGTTTAAGTTTATAAATTGCGACTCACATTTTTATTTGCAAGCATCACATTCCTACTTGTGGGCGAACAACCAAATCCAATAAAATTCAAGTACTTCGTAAAATCCTTCATCAAAATTCGAATACTTGGGAAAAAAAAAAAAAATCAGAATTTATTTTGTATACGGTGCAGTTTTCCTACATTGCTGTTGAATTTTAAACCTTCCCATCAGCTGTTTTTATTGAGTCCTTGCGTTTCACCGACCCGTCAGCTCAAAACTTCAAAACAAAAGGGAGCTGAATCAAAGCGCCTGTGCGTCACATTGCTTCTTCTTTTTATGCGAATCCTTTATGAGTCACGTCCGTCCCACCACCTCCAGAGTTCAAAGCGCCACCTGGAGCCAGGTGGGATGTGAAAATCATGGCCCTGAACCAACTCCACACCACAGCAGAAGATTCTCCTCCGTAATCGTCGCCGGCGCCTTCGCGGCCCTGTTGCGCTGCGAGAAACGTCAGAGTAATCCGTTCTAACGGCTTCACTGCGAAACAGCCGACTCGTTTTGGAAAAGCATGCTGTGACCCGTGCCAACCGTTTCAACGACAATTTCAAATTAGCATTCACCGGTTCGATATTTCACTGGAAAATGTCGTTTTAGACGCGTGGGCGCCGCTCAAACGGCGCTCTCAACTCGACAATGGTCGAAACTTTCCAATCGGGAGTCCTGGCACGCAGCCCCTCGGCGACGGTGTGATTCCCCTGCTGCTGTGGTTAGGCAGCCTTCACGCCGCACGCCGCTCAGTCCTCCCACTGCTCCGCCGCCGCTGTGCTTTTCTTCCCAGAAAACAAACTGTTTCCAAAACAAGCAAGCGGCTTGCTGCTAATCAGTGCTGGTAAAACGGCTGATAATGTCATTAACCCTTAAAGGTCGCGGATGCGTCAAGTACGGGGGAAACCAGTGAAAGGGGGGTGCCTTTTTAGAGGAGACAAGTTGGCGACAAAAATTCATTTTAACTGGAGGAGGCCAAGAGTGAGAAGATCGGCGGTACGTCTGCTTCAACCCTCTCTGTCCTATTGCCAATGACATGCTGCTGATAGACAATTGTGAGCTTCTTTAGCTGTGAGGTTGCTTAACAGTTTGGTTTGCAGGGAAGTCGGTCGTGCATTGTGCTCAAAATGACTCAAAAAGAAAAGAAAGCTTTTATTATTTTTAATTAACAAGTTGTGACAGTTGTTTGTTGCTTTCTGGGCAATTTGTGTTGTTTCTCTTTCACGGAACACACGAGCAAGTTGTTGTTCATCGATCGACGCAGGCTTCTGTTTCCAGTCGCACCTTTTATGGCCACTTTCAACAACCGGCTGAAAAAGTGCAGGCAGTTCAGGTGTGGATGACGAGGTAGGAAAAAAAAAAAAAGAAGCACAACTCAGTTGAACGGAGCATTTCAGAGAGCAACAGATAAACAGGATGGTGCCGCACCACAGCAGCACTTCTTCCCAAAGGGATTTTTTATTTCTAATGTGTTTATTCCCTTTTATTTGTAAGAAGATTTTTTTAAATGTATCGCTAGAATATTTAGCGGTAATGTAAATGTAAAGGTAAATGTTGAATAGGATGATCATCTCTGTTTGTTGTGTGAATGTTGGGTATGATCTTGTGTTAAGGAATGTTAAGTTTGAAAGAACGAAACAAACACAGCAGTATTACATTTCTGCCCAACTCTTTGCAGGTTTTACCAGTTAATCCTCAGCAGGCCTGTGAGTCAACCTGTCTCACATTTTTCATCAGTTTCTTCTCATTTCAGCACACCAGCCTAGCACCACTGTTCACCACATGCTTCTTTCTTTTGATAACTCATGTGAGAATAAGTGCTGTGACAATGTGCATCAGCTTCTTGTGTATCAGCCACTGGGACAATTGTTGATTTGATTTGATTTTAGTGTTTTTCCTTCGTGTCATTATCACTGTTTAGGGCACAAATACGGAGAGAACATCTTTCGATTTCATCAGGCTTCTCTGGATCATTTCCACTCTCTGCTGCGAGTGTGTTTCAACTCCGGGTCAGTCATTTCCAATGCTAAACACGACGACTGAGGCAGTGTTGTAGTACTCGAGATTGGTCTTGGTCTCAAGACCAGTCTCAGGACCACTTTTTAAGGGTCTCAGTCTGTCTCAGTCTCGGACTGGACGGACTCGGGAGTCGATCAAGAGACTCGGTGGCGACTCAGCCGACACTGCAATGACACGATAATCGAAGGAAGGATGCAGCTGCTGCCTTGTTTGGCTCTGTTGGTGACACTCAGATTGACACCTAGGTCATTCTTTTAAAAGTTTTTTTTGAAAGTGGTTCAAAATAGTAAAATAGAAAATCATTAAAAGATACCTTGCTAAAAATAAATGTTGCTTTTCCATTGACGTAGAAGCGAACTTGAATTGTTTTGTTCTGTTTTGTTGTTACTTTTCTTTGATATATAATAAGGTCTTGGTCTCGAACCCCAAATGTCTTGGTCTCGTCTCGATCGCGATACTCTCTAGTCTTGATTGTGTCTCGGTCTCGGTTGGTGGTGGTGCAGTCTTGACGACAGCACCAGACTGAGGTGCGCACGACCAATATGGGATTGGTTGAATCGGTTGGTAAACACGCTTTGTCATCACCGGGACGGCAGGAGGCCATCCCCCACCCACTCCCTCCTCCCCCTTTGTATGTTTCCTGCTCGCTTACGGTAATTTGAAACGCGCCACCTTTTCTCAATCGGTGACAGTCACCTCCATGTGGCCTGGTTCTAACTCACCCGACAGTCGCGGAGGGCAAAAAACGGCAGGTTTCAAGCGATCGGTGGAGAAAAATACAGAAAACAAAAAACAGGGCCGGTCTGGGCATGTTCGTGCGAGGGCTGCGCGCAGACGTTCAGCCTCGCAACCACCTGCCCTCCGGAGACCGCAGCGTAGGAAGTCGTACTACAGCGGGTGGGAGTAGGAAGTCAACAACAATCAATAAGCCAAACAAATATGCGCGACGGCGTGACGGTGCACATGGCGGCGACGGCAGGACGCGACTTTCTGGCTCGGCTCGTGTCTTCATCGGGCAGCAGATGACTAATATCCCACACGCACATGATATCGCTGGTCCAATTCTGACTAATTAAACTAATTGAGTATAGCATTGTATTAAGTTAAGTCACAAAAACTACCAGTTTTTTCGTTCCATTTATTCACTCGATAAGTAAAATCGGTCATAGTTAAAAAGATCGGCTTTTGTTGTTTTGGTGTAGATTTTAGGAGGCTGTCAGCCTCTCAGAAATAAGTTGAATAATAACACTACAGGCTTGATTATTAATCCCATTACCAAACTTGCACTTTTTTTCTCTGTACAGCCATCCGTCGAGTCACACTTGATTCATTGCGTTTAACACCATGTCTGACCACAAACAGGAACTCTCATCTCACCCGGTATTTCTAGGACGCGAGTCCTGTCGTCGAGCCAGAGTGCAGCTGTGCAGCTTGCAAACAGACAAAGACTAACCTGTGTAACTCGTGCAGTCATCTTTCAATCGCAGTGTTGACGCCGTTGACTTTTGATGATGTGGTGATATTTCATTTGAAGGACTCTGAATTTGGCATGTTCAATGAATTATCTCAAACACCTGCGACGACTTGAAATTGAACGTTTCTGCTTTTTTTAGTGTCGTGGTTGCTGTCACGGTCCAGGCTAATGTAAATTTCATCTTCCTGTTTGAGAAGTGAGTGATGAACTTGGATTTTTCCGCAAAATGTTCACATGTGGTCGTCACGGTGTTGCGGTGGTTAGCGCCGTCGCCTCAAAGCAAGGTCACGGGTTCGATTCCCGATCTGGGGCCTTTCTGTGTGGAGTTTGCATGTTCTCCCCGTGTCTGCGTGGGTTCTCTCCAGGTTCTCCGACTTCCTACAACTGCGTGCATTCTTTCCGGTTACCCCGGCTACCTTCCATAGTCCAAAAACATGCATGTGAGGCCAATTGGGAAGTGTAAATTGTACGTAGGGGTGTGTGTGTGTGTGTGTGTGTGTGTGTGTGTGTGTGTGTGTGTGTGTGTGTGTGTGTGTGTGTGTGTGAATGTTGGTTTGTCTCTATGTGGCCCTGCGATGAACCGGCAACTTGTCCAGGGTGTCACCCTGTCTTCGCCCCCCCAATGACAGCTGGGAGAGGCTCCAGCAGACCCCCGTCACCTGAGTTCAGGGGGAAGCGGGTATAGAAGATGGACGGATGTTCAGTTGTGGTCGCGGCCCAGGGAGGAGAGGATACCCAGTGCGAGGCAGACTGGTTGCAGTTGTCAGAAAGTCAACAGCTACTCAAGTGACCCACAGTTACGACTGCGATCAGCCAGCCTGTGGATGTGTAACGCAACACAACAAACATTAAACGTAATTGTTTACAATTACAAATGACCCTGTACTGGAAATGTAATCGTAGTCGTAGTGTAACTATTTCAATAATTTTTTATGAAAGTAATGTAAATAATTACTTTTGATTACTTTGATTACTTTTCTAAATTTTAAATATATTCTCAACTGTTTCAAGCGGACAGTGTTCAGCTTCCAGCAGCACTCAAAACAACAACAAAAAAATAATAGCAGGGTCAAACTTCAGTGCCTCTTTTTACAGTCAGTTTAACATTTAATTTAGCACTCACTTGAAAATTCAACTGTCTACATTTTTGCCAATAGTGTTGTAGTCAAGTAACTTGTTGACTACAACACTAAAAGCCATTGCACGAGAACACCACGCAAAGCACCAAAAATAAAACCATCAAACATAAATCCCAACCGTTCTTGTAAAAATTGGACAGATGTAATTAAAATCGTAATCACAAAACAATTCCACAAATAACTGTAATTTATTTACATTTTTTCCCAGTAAAGCAACGGATGACAATCATCTTTATTTTGTAATCAATTTCCGTAATATTACAAGTAACTTGTTACTCCCCAACGCTGGCAAGAGGGCAGGGTTTTCGCAAAGTTAATACAAAAATAAACTGAAGTTAACAAATATCATTTAAAAGTAAAATTGCCCTCTGTTAATTTTTTAAAAATTGCTTAGTAAGTCCAGCCAGTCGCCCACGCTGAGGTAGTTGACCAGACCACAAGCAAAAAAAAAAAAAAAAAAAAGCTGAAAATTTTCTTCCGCCGAGCTTAACATTTTCCCTCGTGTCTGCATGACAGCAGAGACTCCTGACGCGGCAGCAGCGCGAAGGTGATGCACCTCTCGGGCCGCTCACAGCCCCCACCCACCATTTCCCTTAACGCTGACAGAGAAAAGCCGCCAGGGGTTTTCTCTCTCTCGCTCGCTCTCTCTCTCACTCTCACTTCCTCCTCTGGCAAAGAGACATATGTCAGAATGTGCACAATGAGTGCAGACGCCCTGACTAACACATATGATCCTGAATTCCCCACATGTCACGCTGGAGTTCCAAACAGCAGAAACTAATTGTGAAACGTCCTACACAGGGGTCCCTGAAGGCCACACGTTGGAGTTGTTGGCATCATTATTATTACATGAAGTTTTATCTTTTTCCTTTTCCTTTGGAGTCACACAGGGGAACGTACCGTTTGTTTCCTGCTCGTCATTCGCAATCACACATGAAAATTTTGCTCCTAAAGCAAACTAAAAATCTTCTGTGTGTGTAGCAACTCTGTGCTGTGCAACTATTTTTTTTCTTTGTGTTGTTTTTTTTTTTTGCTTTATCTTGTGCTTTTATTTTTGGTTCCTCTTCCATCTTCACATTTGGTTTTGTGAAGCAACTTTTGACTTTTGTTTGCACTCAAACAGTGAAAGGCCAGAGAGACTGACAGAGGAACTTGAGACCAGCGGACGACGTAAACGATTTCAATGCAAGACTCGGTGAAACTGGACATTCACAATCACAGAGAAAAGTTTGGTCCGGCTGATTAATGTAGGATGACCTATCCATGCAGTGACCAATAATAATACTTTGGGTTTTTCATTTTCATTAAATGTTTGAATCCAAAAAAGTATGAAAACATCTGATTCACTGCAGGGGGAATTTACTGCTGAAACTTAATGACACAGTTCTGTACTTGATTTTATCTGTGTGTGTGTGTGTGTGTGTGTGTGTGTGTGTGTGTGTGTATATATGCATTATTTATACTTAACATGTTACATTCAAACTGACGTGGAAAGTTTAATTTTTTTTTTGCTGATAACAAAATCAAATCCTTTATTCACAAAGTACCGTGGCCACATGGCTGAGTCGTTGTGACCAAGTGTCATTTTTGCTTCTTTTCCTTCAAATCCAAAATGCATTTGAACATAAATCGGAATTGGAAAACGGAACGATTTTCACAGTGACAAATCTTGAAATGTGTCTTGATCAGTTACAAGAGTCTGGCTGGAAACATTTCATCAGAGAATCAGGTGTTGCAAGATTGCATCATTAACATCAAAAACATTGTTTTGTTTTGTTTTTTTCATATTAGCCCTGTGTTTGCAGCACACAATTCTCTCAGTTTCAGCTTCCAGCTTTGTGGGCCCCTTGGAGAGAGACGGCTGCTAGGACGGCCGGAGGAGTTGTCACTAACCCCAGGGGTAGCTGTGTGATGTCACAAAGGGTTGATTTCAACACTGCCTGTTTTTATACACAATTTATGAAACGTGATCAAAAAAAAACAAAAAAAAAAACAAGTCAAAGGTCAAATTGCACCGACAGCACAGAGACGCCGAGTGCTGCTTAGAAAACACAGCTGGAGGGAGTTGTCACACAATATGGGACTAGTTGATGAATAAACAGGATAAAATTCTATTAAATTTTAAGAGATACATATATTTCTTTGAGAAGGGGCTGTAACGAGTCGAGATGTTGTACAACGCGCGCAAAATAAAGCACTCAATATCGAAGGGGATGAAAAAATCTCGCGGCGGCGCCTTCCATCAAGTCATCGCTCCTGCATGCTAATTTTTGGTTGTAAGCGGATTCTTTACGGGCTTCCTGTTGTTGCAGCGGCAGTGTGTAGGTGGCCGTGACAGCAGCGGAGCGCATTCAGGTTGCCAAATAACCGCACCCACCTATGACACAGTACGGCTGCGGGCTCCACTGATTCAAAGTGAGAATGGGAAGTGCGGTCCTTCCTGTCGGTCGCGCTCGCACACTTGTCTTCTCGTTACGTTCACACGCATGCAAGCGGCCCCACGCACGCGCAAAAGCGTGACGCCACTCTCGGATCACGTAGTGGCGACTGCCAGTGGAAAAGAAATTTTGTTAGTCACACGCGCCAGTTTCTGCAGATTTCCAGCTCCCTGCGAGTGGTTTTCCTGTCTCCTCCGGGATAAGTATAAAAAGGTGAGTGACACCACGGTGTGCACTTCCAGTAAATCTTTCGATAAGAAAAAGCCTCCGGTGACCTGCCGCCTCACACTTTTGAACACACCGACATGAAGCTTCTGGGGTTTTGTCTGCTTGTAGTCTGCTGCTGCTGCTGGTCCCTGGCCAGCCCGCCCAAGAACAGGAGAAGCTTTTCGTTGCAGAGGAGCAAGCTGGAGGAGGCCTACAGGCAGCTCAGATCGGTCAAACAGGCCCTTCAGGTGAGTCTCCACGATTCTTTTTTTTTTTTCTTTTTTCGTTTTTTGGGTGGCGCAGGATGATACTCATTGACTCATCTTCTCGCTTTGGATTGCAGCACAGCGAGAAGCTGCTCTACACGCCGCCCAAGAACATCGAGGTAAGGCCAACCAGCTCACTCTGTGGTCATCGGTTGCATTTCTAATTTGGGTTTAGATTTTTTATTTTTTATTTTTTTGCTTTGTTACCGTCGGCGCTCTCCCACTTACGGTCAGATTAATTGCGGTGCTCTCGCTCGACACCGTAGGTGTACATCAAATGACGAGTGAAAGTACCAAGTGTTTCGAGTCAAGTCTTGGCTTCTCAGTCGGCCACTAAAAAGCATAGAACTGCAGGTTCTGTGAAGCAAATGATATTCACACAATTTCATTTTTCACATTTGTCATTTGCTGTTGTTTCATTTTTGGACAATGGATATTAAGGGTGAAAATAAAAAATTGTCAGGTCTACTTGTGGACCTAACCTCCAGAGTTGAGGTCAGAGTAGGTGGCAGTAGGAGACCGAGGGATATCGAGAGATCTCAGCCTTTTTTATGTGATACTACTACAATTCTTTTTTAATGATATTCCAATTTTGATGTTAGTTCAGTCTCACTGTAATCCACGTATGCTTTAAAATAAGGGTTAGTGTTGCACAAACAAGTGAACATACATTTGATATTTAATCTTGGAGATAAATGGAGGCCAATCTAAAGACACTTTAAAAGTCTATTTCCCTAAAAATGCACTTATTACAAAATTTAATGCAATTGGATGTCCATTAATTGTATTTTATTATTATTATTATGATGATTATTATTATTATTATGATGATTATTATTATTATTATTATTATTATTATTATTATTATTATTATTATGATTAATGCATCCAGCTTGTGATAAATACTTGCAAGTCCTGTGACCGACTCACGACTTGTTAATTCTCATCATTTCTCTCTCTGGTGAGACTCAAGTCGAGAGCTGGCTGGATGCGTTCTGTCATGACTTCCGCTGCTGCTCGAGTGTAAAGTGATGAGTAATCAAGCGAGACAGCGGACCAGACCGTGAAACTTCCTCACGAGCAGAACGTCTCTGCCGCATGCAACAAAGCTGCAGGTGTTTGCTTTGTACAAAAAGCTGCCTGATGACGTTTCAACCCGGACAGTGATCTGAAGAAACGTTGCTTTTACTGACACTGAATGGAAGCCGATCGGCCTCTCAAGCATCAAACAGAGAACGTTAAAAAAAACCAAAGAAACGTTGTGAACTTTCATTTCTTGAAGGAAGCTGTTCAAACTGAAAACTTCCAAAGCAATTCCAGGAAGAGAAACTTTGAGAAAGAACATTCTAGGTTTCGGCCACACACCAAAAAAAAAATCTTGAAATGTGTCTTGAGTTATAAGAAACAATCAACTTGGTGACAAGAAACCAACACAAAGTTGTGTATATACATACATATGGCACTGCTTAAGCATAACAATTACACACACTGGTAATTAAGAAACCGTTCGACTGACTAAAATGCTGCCAATAGTGTTTTTGAGAAAATTGTTTTGTGTTCTTGTAAAGTGTCACATGATCAGCTTTTCACTGTTGTCAAAATGTGTCAGCAGTAGCGTCCTTGCTTAATCAGAGTCTGGTGTCTTTCTTTCTGCAGGACTGCTGCTGTCTCCCAGCACTAGAGTGCTTTCGGGCAAATTTCAATTTGACATTCCAGGCTACAGAAGGGCACCACAGAAAATTTTACAGAAGCCTCGAGAACCCC